>NW_015505254.1:764363-768155 GCF_001515645.1 Sinocyclocheilus grahami | reverse complement strand
AGAAATTCCCGGAAGGACGAGCCCTCATTTGTTAATAAAGAATAACAATTTGGTCCCTCAGTACTTCTCTTTGCCACCTTGAAGAATTCTCAGTTACTTAAAGTGTAGATAGACGGCCGGGAAGTAAGGAAACACACAGTCAAATGTATCCTCAATACTTCAATTTATTCATAGAAATACAGATATTATATAGGCATATGTCGAGGGGAGTTTCACCCTCTTAACCAATGAGGATATGAATAACATACACGTAGGATCTTTGGCCAAGAACATGTGTTTATATAAAATGGCCACATGTACAGAAAAACATGGACATATTAGGAATAGACTTTTGCGAAGAATGCTGAACTGTCTTCAGAGTTTCTCTCGAACTCCTTTACCCTTGTAGTCCTAACATTCCTGTCCTTATTGGGGACAGAAAAACAAGAGAAGCTAATGTATACATTTAAGCATGCATACTTCGCATATAAGTAAGACATATTTAAAACATAATATCAAGAGAGAGAGATGGATACAGAAGGGGGGATTCAGAGAGAATGCGTTGTATATATAAGAATGAGAGAGAGGGAGAAAAAGGAGGGGTAAGGCATGTCTGGAATCAACAGAAAGACAGAGAGTGTTTTCTAACAACATGAAACAACTGTAATAAAATCTAGGAATGCACAATATATTACCATATGAGCTACTAGCTGAGAGGCTCATTTCCCGTTTTTACATTTAGATTACCTATGCTGTCATCTAAAGCTCACTTAAAGTTAATCTTTAAAACATTAATAATTTACCTACAATGTTAAATGTAATCTTTAGCAAATCTAAAAATGAATATCCATTTTTCATACTGTACAATATTTCTAAATTATTATAGTATTTTAAATGATTGATTTTAGATTTTTTTGTTGTCCTTTTAATTTATTTAGAATTTTATTTAAAATATAAAGATATATACAATTTTAACAGCAATCAACAAACAAAACAAAAAATAAATAAATATTTTATCAGTATCAGACAAAATGTTATTTCATTTAGTTTATCTGCCTGTATTGTGAAATGTAAAATTCTGGAAGTGGTCAGACTACTGCTAGTCTGACCACTTCCAGAATTTTACATTTCACAATTTTGTACTGAAAAATAAATTTTGAATGCTAGCAGCTCATTTCTGCTTTTAAACTCTCTGGAATGTCTTTTCCCATAGACCTCCAATATAAATACATTACTTTAAACACAATTTTTTTTAATGCCCTAAGGCACTAGTCAGAATGATTGTCCATGGAAATGACAGCATGTCATGGAAGCTTTCCATAAGTTTAAAGTTATACTTTACCCAGAACATTCCCTAATGTGAGATCACTGTGTGTGTACACACTCTGTATTCTGTGAAAAGTTCTAAACTTAGTGTTTAACGTCCTCCGGATCTTGCTGTTTTGTTATTTTATGTTACTGATTCACATATCTGCTGGAATCTGGAGACATTTTTTGCAACATTCGGAAGTTACAGCTTCTAAACTCTGTGTCTTATTAACTGTCCCAAATACTGTATGCCTTAGCATACATGAGTGTGTATTGGTAAGCCACTAAATCATTCATGGCTGACCAGTCATTCCACAGAGCTATAACCACCATAAATACTGCCCTGTGTCCCAAACGATACCCTCAGCAATACCCATCGTCCTCTGCGTCTAGACTCCACATCCCATTCTAATAAGTATTTTTCAAACTATGTTTGCTTCACCTCAGTCTTATGCTTTCTATCACACACACACACTTCAGGTTAAACCTTGTATTTGGTCCTGGTAACAAAGGCCACACTGCTGAATTATTGGTTAACAGGACAGTTTCATTGCCTAACTGAGAAGACAGAAGATGACTCTATCAGGTCCTCTTTCAACGCTTAGACCCCCTAGAGTTTTACTGCCACTCTGGAACGGCATCTTTTTTGCTTGAGAAGCTTTTGAAATAAAAAAAGACTTTCCTCATATACGAGAGATATAATATTTTCTGTTTATAGTTCAAAAGAAAAAGCACAAAAATATATTTAGAAGTAGAATTGTGCTAAAATAACACTTTTGTTTAAACCTCTTCTCAGTTTCCCTCCTTCAACATAGGACCCCATTTAAACCCCCCTTTTTTCTCTTTTCTTTCTCTCCCTCCTTCTGCACACTCTTGGTATTAGAGCAGGGGCAGGGCTTATCACTCACCCCTCCTTCACTTCAGTGAGAGAGAGAAAAAAACAATAGACTTTAATCACTCATGTGGCCACAGCAGAGAAGCTGCCAGCCTCTTTTCGCATTAGACTGAGGTCGAGAGAGTGAGAGAGACTGTTTGTGTGTTGGGAAACAGCAATTGTGGACTTCTAAACACAGATTTGTCAGACTGTTTCCACTTCACTCGAACGGACAAAAGGGCACGCTCTGGAAAACCACAAGTGATAATGCCCTTCTGAGACAGATAAGCAAACACACAGGCCTGCTATTAAGGGAGTACCGGGTTTGTAGCCCTGAGCATGTGTGGGCAACCTGCACGGGCATCATGATCTCACACTATCCGCTGGCATCGCTGCTCTCCTGGCCGCCCATCCCACACTGTCTGGACCTAGATGGGGAGGAAGGGGTGGCCCTGCAGAGGTATCAACCACGATCACCAGAGAGCAGCCCTCATTGCTGGGTAGGTCACTTACATTTGTCTGCAAGACTGCTGTGATGTATTTCAATTTTAGCTAGTGCTCGTTTGGTGGTTTGCCTTCAGCATGTGAATGGACTTTATTTGAGTTATGCTTTGTTGTTTTGGGTCTTTCAGAGATGTAAGATGAATCCAAAGTTAAATGTAGATTGATTTGGATTAAACTTATATTGTGTTGGTTTTTAGTCTGCATAAAGATGTAAGCATGCAGAATGAATTAATTGTACTCAAGCAGCAGTCTGAAAGTTCCATTTCACACTGTAATAGTTATACATTGCTTCCTCAAGCAATAGCAGAAATTTAAAATAGACTTAAAAGTAAATCCAATCTAAAAATTGGCCAATAAATGCACCAAAACTATTTTTTAAAGGGGTCATATGATGCTGCTAAAAAGAACATTATTTTGTGTATTTGGTGTAATGAAATGTTTATGCGGTTTAAGGTTCAAAAAACACATTATTTTCCACATACTGTACATTATTGATTCTCCTCTATGCCCCGCCTTTCAGAAACGCGTTGATTTTTACAAAGCTCATCAGTCTGAAAAAGTGAGGTGTGCTGTGATTGGCCAGCTATCCAGTGCGTTGTGATTGGTCGAATACCTCAAGCGTGTGACGGAAATGTTACGCCTCTTACCATACTGTGATGATGCCCTGTCAGGCCGGAGCAATGATTCATAAACATGAAAACCCATTATAAAGGAGGCATTCGTTGCATCCAGTGGGGACATAATTACGGATTATAATGACTTGTACTGTCTTTTTACGCGTTGCGTTGCATCGCGCCGCGTAAACATAAAACCATGTCTGCATTTGTGATCGGAGAAATGACAAACAAAAAGCCCTACTCTACACTGCCCAAAAAACTTGCTTTAAATATATAAAATATAAAAACTCTTTAAATATAAAAAACGTACTTACAGTCTTTGAGTCAGAACAGCCGGCATTGTAGTCTACTCTACCAGGATCAGGAAATGGTCCTCCATAAAATGTGCTGCACACATCTGAATATTTGGGTTGAAGTGTTCTGGAACAGTGTTGTAAATACAACTTAACCACTGATTTCTAGTCGTGTCCTCTTTTGGAAGACCAAACAAAGTAGTTTCGCTTTCACAAC
>NW_015505254.1:734432-763836 GCF_001515645.1 Sinocyclocheilus grahami | reverse complement strand
TTGTGATGATGCCCTGTCAGGCCGGAGCAATGATTCATAAACATGAAAACCCATTATAAAGGAGGCATTCGTTGCATCCAGTGGGGACATAATTACGGATTATAATGACTTGTACTGTCTTTTTACGCGTTGCGTTGCATCGCGCCGCGTAAACATAAAACCATGTCTGCATTTGTGATCGGAGAAATGACAAACAAAAAGCCCTACTCTACACTGCCCAAAAAACTTGCTTTAAATATATAAAATATAAAAACTGCCCCACTTTATAGAAACAGACAACGGCATTGTAGGCTACTCTCACAGGAAACAGTCCTCAACCTCCGCAAAATGTGCATCACACATCTGAATATTTGGGTTGAAGTGTTCTGGAACAGTGTTGTAAATACAACTTAACCACTGATTTCTAGTCGTGTCCTCTTTTGGAAGACCAAACAAAGTAGTTTCGCTTTCACAACTACACACAGCGTCATACACAGTGGCCTTGAGTGAGCAGAGGCCGAGTAGTTTCGCTTTCACAACGAATCACACAGCGCATTCACAACATGGGGGCAGCAACAATACTACAGCGAGATATAAAAGTTAATAAAAAGTTAATAAAAATAAAATGTACGCCTTCTTTCTTTGCGTGAACATTAGGGCGGTGTTGTGCAAATCTTCCCTCATCGTGATGTAGGTATGTGGGGGCGTGTTAGAACGAGCCGTTTTAGGTAGGTGTGACTGACTCTTAACTTTTATAAAGAATATCTCTTTGGATTTGAGACTTTAGTCTTTGCAACTTTACAGATCTTCTTTATGCACCAAGAGCTTGTAACACTCCAAAGAGAAAGGAAAAATTGAAATCGCATCATATGACCCCTTTAAATACTTCTGACTAATTACACAACGTGTATCACAATGTGTAAAACTTGTCATATGGACAATCAGTCTGTATCCAGCAGGCTGGTTTAAGTATACAAGCCGTACTGTACAGTACATCATAGCACAGTAAGTTATAGCCTGTATGTGTTGATTCGCTAAAAATAACTGATTTAAAAGAATAATTTGCTCGAGAATCACACTACGCTGGTGGAGTTTTATGTTTTTGATTAACAAAAAAAAGAACAGATTTTTAAGGGTTGTTCGGTCGGGAATCGGACTGCACCGGTCGCGCTGTAAAGATTTGGTTCACTAAAAAGAGCCGACTCATAAGAATTGTTCATTGGAAATGGATTGCCACTTGTTGCGCTGTATGGATTTGGTTCACTTGAACCGGCTCATAAGAGTCATTCATTCGAGAGTCGGACAACGCTGGTCGCTGTATGATAGTGTGCCTCGGAACGGAACATTCGTTCTGGTCATTTTATTTCTATGCTTTTAATTTGAACATTAGTGAATAAAATTTCCTCAGACAAGTAGGCTAGTCTAGGCTATATAAAACTTTTTTAACTTATTAATACCAATATCAGTGGGAGGAACTTGTTTAATGAATGTGTGTGTGTGTGTGTGTGTGTATTGACCTCCTTGCTGTTCATAATGGGACTCAGGTAAACCCATCTGTAGACTATTACTCAGTGCAATGCTGCTCACATCACTCCAATTAAAATGTCTTACATGAGCACTTTTGAATGTGAGCCAGTCCATTCAGGGAAAGTTGAATCAGAGGTGAAAAGGAAAAACAACAATAGACCTAAATGTTTTTTCTCAAGAAAGCCCCTAGATCTGCTGGCCACATTTTCATTGACCAGCAAAATTTGTTAAGAGGATAGGGGAAGATGGTGGCCAAAGTTCAAGTAAGATAGGTCAGGTTGCTCTGGATACCTCCTTGCACAGTCTACCAGCTATAAATGCTGATATAGCTGCTGATTTTCTGCTTGACGCATCAAAGCCTCGGCACAACCTTTGTAGTCAAGTGATCAAGGACTGGGGACATTGCACTCATATATTCAGCCTATATTGCACAGTCCTGTTGCTGACATTCACTCATGAAGAAGTCAATATAGGTCAGTGCCATCGCACATTGAGGAAGCTTTGTGCAGACTGAAAGCGCGTGTCTGGATTTATGCTGAATATAGGAATCGCAAACTAAGCATTCTCTGTTTCTGCATCACTTCTCTTTTTGGAATCTACTGTTGTGGATGTTTGTTAAAAGCGACACTGATGGTTAGTTGCTAGCTGGTGTTTCCTTGCTTGCGTTCAGTGAGTCACGCGTTGTGATGGAGAATCTGATTCAGTAATTCAGTGACAGTTTTGCAACTGGTAACAAGAAAGCACGAGGCCTAGAGCTTATCCAAGTGCTGTAGTGCTGTAGTAGAATGAAACACTGTAAATCTGACAAAAAGAGATTGAGCGATCAGGCCTATAGTGGTATAGTGTGCACATGCAGACAGATGTGGTGCTTATATAGGAGATGCAGGTTTTAATCTGGCTTATGTTGCGATCCAATTACCTCTCGCATCTTGATAATTTCATGTTCCTTTCCTGCTGTCTCTGCCAAAAAATGACCAAAAATGCATAGATCAAGGTATAATGATAAGGATGGTTGACTGGTGCTGTTTAATCATTTTACATAATTTACAGGCATTTTTAAGCTTCCCAAAACATTTGGTTTTCAGTTGTTTATTCTACATTTTAAAAATCTTCTTATTTAAAATGTATCTAAAATATCTTGCAAATATATGTTTCCACAAATATATCTACATCGTTCAGATGTTTGGTGCCAATAAGATTTAATTAAAAGAAAATTTGGTAAGAAGTATTTTAAAATACGTAAGTACAGTAAAAACAGTAATATTCTCAAATATTATTACAATTTAAAATAACCTTTTGTTTTTAATATATATATTTATATTTTAATGTATTTTAAAATATAGTTTTTTCCCTGTTATTTTAATATATTTGTTTATCTTTAAATAGTTCAAGAAGTAATTTATTATTGTACAGGCAAATCAGAATTTTCATCAACCATTAATCCAGTCTTCAGTGTCACATGATCCTTCAGAAGTCTTTCTAATATGTTGATTTGATGTTCAAGAAACATTTCTATTATCAAGGTTGAAAAAAGTTGTGCTGTTAATATTTTGTCAAAAGCATGATACATTCTTCAGGATTCTTTTATTAATAGAGCATTCAAAAGAACATTTATTTGATCTATTAAAAAAACCTTACTGACCCCAAACTTTTGAACAGTTGCATAAATAGATGTAGGAATAGAGCTTTTCCTAATATTGCATGCTCTTTAGGTATTGTAGTTGCATTATAAATGGATAGCATTCTCCATAAATGTGTCAGTCTGCATGACTGCACTATTGAACTTCCAGGGTGGAGTTTGGTTCAATGCATGTATGATAATGGAACAAGTTATTAAAGATGCTAATATGACTGCTGTCACCATCAGTCTGACAGTATGACGCCTCAGGCTAAAGTCCAAAGATGGCAAATCACTCAACTGGGGCAGAAAATGTATACCCCTCATGTACAGAGCGAGAGGTTATACAGGGTAGACCAGTGAGTGTGAATGTGTGTATCTGGCTTAATGGAGAAAACAAGTGTGCGAGGAACGGTGTGTGTGTGTGTGTGTGTAAAGAGATTGTGCTCGAGTGTGTGTGCCAGGTATATTCTGGGAGGTCTGTGAATCTTCTTAGCTGTGGTAGATGACAGGTGTGGAGCCACTCAGGTCACTGCAGCCATTACACAAACGCACACAGTCTTTAGCGCACTTTAGCCTCACACAGCAAAAAGCAACAGCTCCCTCCTCCCACCTACAACCCATCCATTCATTCCCTCTTTCTCCCCCCGTGGCTGGCCTGATTCCTGTCATGTGGCCTGGCTTACTGCAACCTCTGTCAGAGCGATAGAAGAGGGAAAAAGAAGGGATGGAGGGTTTGAAACTCAAGCAGGATCAGGCGCAGTTTTGAAGTTATTTAATTGTCTGAAGTTATTTATCTGATCAGCAAACACTCCTAGCAGACTGAATCAGCAGAATCACAGTCAGACAGACTGTGATCTATCTATCCATCCATCCATCTGTTTATGATTATGGTGGCAGATGGTTTTGCTAACGTGGGGGTCCAAACCAGACTTAGCTAATTAAAGCTTATGGATTAAAGCTTCCCCTAGGTCAGAGGGGAAGTTTAATGACACCTACTGACTCGCCGCAAACAACTGGCCACCATATTAGTAATCAAAGGATGCCGTCCAGGATTTTCTCTGTTTTTGACCAATCACTGAGCGTATTAAACCCATACTTGAATGATTATAATAATCTTAATGCTCACTGTATAATCAGTCTGCCACAGTTCCTGTCAGGTTCTGTTATTATGATATACTCTAAACACAGGAGAAAAACGGATTTTGTTTTTTCATTTCAGGGGCCTTTCATTGTATTTTTTATTGGTGAGTGAATGGCTACTAATTAATAACCAGATGACCCAGATGTTTCACGTTAATCTAGAAAAATATTGTGGTAAATTTAAGGTCGATATAAACACTGCTGGTAAGGAGAAGATTACACCATACTGAATAACTAACAAAAGAGAGAGTGACATGTTTCTTGAATTCAGTGTAAAACACTGAAATTGCCATTTGGAGCAGATCATAACTCTTAACAATAAAACTGTTAGCCATACAATTATTGTTCATTCTGTTCTGTGCTGACATTGCAAACTTGGAGCAGAATCATGTCACACTGCCCTCTACTGGGCATGTAAACAGGTATTGAGGTTCATTAACACTCACACTTTCTCTCCTTCTTTCCTTTATTCCTTGTCTTGAGATTCTGGGAAATGAGTTTCTGTGAGTGTCTTTCACAGTTCCAGCCATTTGATAATAACAGATGTTTTGACCACACATTTCACAATGACAGAGTTTCCACTGTGGCATATCTAGCCTGTGCTTCTTCTGATGGTGCTCAGTGGGGAAGATGCTGCTCTCTTCTTTGTTGTTTCAGTTTTCTTTCATCTGAAAACCCCAGGAGCTAGTCAAGGACTTTCAGTTCTTCATTCATCTCTCTCGGTTGATTACACTAATGTTTCTGTGATATTAAGTGATGCTGATTTATAAGGCGGAAAAGAAAACAGCTTACTCAGAAAAGGGAAATGAATGAAAATCGAGAAGTGTTTCAAAAATGGTTTGTTTTGTTTAGAATGGAATACTTGCACACTGCATTTTATACACTGAACACGTATTTCACAACATTCAGTTATGAATGTTTATTTGTTTATCTATGAAAACAAATAATTATTTAGCCTTTTTAAAATCTCATTATGAGTTCAAACATTTCCACATTTGGCAAGATAAATATGGATTTTTAATTAATCAAATTGCATTATAGGATACAGTATTTCATGCAGTGTGCTTTTTTTTGTATACTGCATGTTTATAGGCCATTTGGGTATTTGATGCAAATGAGGAAATTTGCATTCTTTGAAAAGTGTACATACTGCAGAAAGTGTAGTATGCCAGGAAGTGTTGTATAGTTGTACACTGGTCAGTAAAAACATTTAAAAAAAATTTATACTTTTTTTTCAACAAGGACACATTTATCAAATTGATCAAAAATAGTAAATACAGTTATAATGTTACAAAAGGTTTCAAAGA
The DNA here is from genome assembly GCF_001515645.1 of Sinocyclocheilus grahami. Lineage (NCBI taxonomy): Eukaryota > Metazoa > Chordata > Actinopteri > Cypriniformes > Cyprinidae > Sinocyclocheilus > Sinocyclocheilus grahami. The sequence continues at coordinate 758,262 of NW_015505254.1, read as the reverse complement.
AAAGATGTTCTTTTGAACTTTATATTCTTTATAGAACCTTGAAATAATGTTATCAATGTTTTAACAGATGTTTCTTGAGCAGCAAATCAGCATATTAGAATTATTAGAATTTCTCAAGAATCATGTGACACTGAAGACTGGAGTAATGGCTGTTGAAAATTCAGCTTTGTCATCACAGGAATAAATTATATTTCAAAATATATTAAAATAGAAAACAGATATTTTAAGTTCTAATAATATTTGAAAATATTGCTGTTTTTTGATCAAATAAATGCATAAAACATCAAAAACTGACTTTGTCGGCTCCAAACGTTTGACCCAAAGTTTTCACTTGTGTTAGATTGTGTTGATTTCTTGTGAAGTTGATTTAAAAAGAAAGCAAACAGAATTTTGAAAATGATCTCGCATTGTCATGGCAACAAGGGATCATAGATTTTTGAGAATAACTCACTGTGACTGTGACTCACAGATTAAAGTGTGAATAATGTTGAGCTTTCTAGCAGGAAGCTCCAGGAAGGACTTGTGTTGCCTGGCCCATCATAACACCGAGAGATACGCCACCACTGAAGGTTCCTTCCCAGCGCCCTCTAGCTCCAGCTCTCTCTGTCTGCGTCAGCTCAGTTTATAACTCTTCTAGTGACACTGGAGCAACACAGCAGTCCAAAATCTGACCGTAAATGTTCCCATACATACAGAATGGACTAGACTCGCCTTTTCTTTATCCCTCAGGTTTTTGCGAGCCCCCTTTGGCGGTGTAGACATGATAGCTGGTTAGTCGGTCAGGTACAATGACAACAGGCACATAGAGTTGGGAGGCTGCAGGCAGGAAGTGGGAGATTTCCTGGAATGTGTGTTTTTCCCCTCACAGTGGTGCAATAACAGCAGTCTTGTTACTCATGCTCCATAGCTTCACAGGCCTTGTGCGTTTGTGTGTTTACATTTGTGTGTGTGTGTGAGTCCACCGCAGGAGGAGAGACTGACTGGAGACTGCGATTGTACTCTAGGGAGGTTTAGATTCAGTATGTTTCTATTGGTGTCGACAGAACAGAAATCCTCAGCCTCCCTAGGGGTCTAAACACGCTCCCTAAGATTCCCTCTAAGCCTGTTTCCTAAGCTCAACCCCCATGCCTCCCCACCTGAAAATAAACACCAGAAAATCCCTCAACAAATTAAATATTTTGCTCTGTATATGTCTATGGGGATAGTTCACCCAAAAATGAAAATTCTGTCATCATTTTTTAACTTTCATTTTCCTAAACCTGTATGATTTTCTGTTTTTCTAAGAGCACAAAAGGAGATGTTAGGCTGGATGTTCATGCTGCTCTTTTTCATACAGTGAAAGTGAATGGTGTGCAGAAGCTGTTAAGCGTTATATAAAAAAAAAAGATAAAAAACACCAAACATGTGAGGTGTCTTGATGCACTTAAATTCACTTAAAACACTCTTCTGACACACTAGTTTATTGATTTTGCCTTCTAACAAGAATTAGATTTTTGTTTTGATGAATAGAAAAATTCAAATAAACAGAATTTATTTGAAATAGAAACCATTTGTAACCATATAAAAGTCTTTACTTTCACTTTTGATCAATTCAATGCATCCTTCCTTGCTAAAAAAAAGTATTAATTAAAAAAACTTTAAAAAAAAATTAAAAAAACGATACCCGGAACGATGCATCACAGAAGAATTAAAATTCCCAACACAGCATCACATTATTTACTGTTTTTGATGGCATTCATGTGGCAGAAAAAAAAAACAATAGAAATTACATTTTGAACATTTTTTAAATAAATGGTGCATGTGATATGCATGTTTTAGGGCATGTGAAAAAAAATCATATGAGTTTGGAACTAAATGAAGGGGAATAATTATTTTTTTAAGGGACAGTGTTCATAAAAGAAAACAAACATTTGGCGAACTATTGCTTAAACAGGTTGCATTTTCACAAATTAGTGGTCAGTCAATATAGATTTACTGTATTTCCTACAGCTTGAATGTAATCAAATGAATGTTTCCTTTAAAGATTGGCATCACTACTGCTGTGGTGGTTGTGCATATAGATACACACTATCTCTATCTATTCCCTAGGGCTATAGCAGTGTATGAGATCAGAGGTGTGTGTGTGTGTGTGTGTGTGCACGTCAGCCGGGTCCAGCCGAAAGGTCTGCCATTTGTCAGACCTTGTTGTCGTGCACTGCAATGACATCACTCCCTTTTGAAAGCAAACAGCTGTCCCTTGAGGGGGACCAAGAGGTCATGACCTCTCCCACTGCTTCTCCACGCTTCCCAGAGCCCCCGAGAAGCAGCTGAGTAGAGGACACCCAGTCAGACCGGCCTGGGAACTGGAGCGGATCCCAGAGAATGAGGATTTCCCCTCTGGAGCCCCATTACCCTCACTGACTGGCCTTCACTGACCGGACCACTCCTTTGTATGTCAAACACACTTATTGAATTTGTTGTGACTGTAGGCATGACGTTGAGGGTGATGTAGTTTGGTTTGAGGGACTCATGTGATAGGTTGTCAGGGTTCTCCTGTGGTTACTTGCATGCATTTTACTAATACAATCTTGGTCCTGGTTTCTAGAATGTTAACCACACTCAAGGATATTAACCGCAGGGATTAACCATAGCGCTCGACTAAATTCCATGAAATTCTAGATTGAAAATGATTTGCTCGTGGACTAGATTCAACAACATTTTGATTTTATTTTATTTGCCTTCAAAAACAACCTCTTAAAGTGCTATAAAAATTATTATTATCGACATTTTTAATAGCTTCTAATTAAAAAAGTTCTGATGTTCCCCAGAACAGTTATGAGAGATACATTTGATCTAATTTAATCTATTTTTTAACTAATTCATTAACATCGACATAGGACAAGAAAAAGCTAGATTTAAAAACATGGCAAACTGTGATCAATTTAAAAATGTTTAAGATATATTAGTCTAGTATATTTCTTAGTTTTACTAGTAGTCACTAGGTTAGTCTTCTCTAGAGGAGTATACAGTACCCTAATTTGGTTGGGAAAGTCCTCTAGGTGGAATCCAAGTTTAAACCCCCCGAAAAAATCACAATAAGGTTCCATTTGTTAACATTAGGTAAATATCGTAGTACACATGAAATAACAATGAAAAATACTTTTAAAGCAATTATTAATTAGTAAATGTTCATTTCAGAATTTACTAATATATTATTAAAATCAAAAGTTGTATCTAATGTATTGCTCATTGCTAATTTTTAATGGAGTTTAATGTTTAAATGGATTAACAAATGTTAACTATTGTAAAGTGCCAATAGTACCAATAGCACTTTCTCCTGTGCTATGCTTTTAGTTCAAATATTCTCTGCTGAATGGAAGAATAAAATCTATTTATATACTATTTTATATATACTAAATGTTTGTGATTGAGCAACATTGCCTGTAAAATGTATTTAGTTTGAGGGAGTACTCTTTGAATCTGTCTTCATAAAACTAGCCCTTGAGGTTTATGATCTCACCGCTGGCCTTGTTAAGATGGAAGTGAAGGGCAGAAAGCATTGAAATGCTTTCTTTTGTGTTCCCCAGTGTGGCTGCATGAACGATCACACTGATTCTCTATGGCGTCTTAATTGTCCTCTAGGAAGCCTACGCGTAGCAGGACGTGTGAGAGCCTGAGTGTGTGTGTGAGAATGAATGGCCACATGACACCTGTTAATTTCAACCTTGTCTCCACTGGGTTCAAACAAATGAAAAGCCAGAAGTCCTGCACATAAGGGACATAATGGAAAATCCCTTCATCCTGACAATCAACTACAGCGTCAGCCTTCCTCATATTGTCTCTTTGAGTTCCGTCATCCAGTCATATTAGAATCTTTCCATCTTGAGCCATTTAAAGTTGCGATGTAAAGGAAGTAGCAACAGGTTGATTCTTCTTTATTGTGACGTAGATCCAAGTGAAACAGAATACTGAAAAATGAAAAAAAAAAGTAGATTGGGTACTTGGTTGAGTCCATTGATTGTTGATTGGATGGAGGCAGATCTGAATGCGAACTTGCAGTAGATTGAAAGAAAATGGCAGAGTTTAAGACTATATTATTTTAGTTTTTTGGCCAGGTAGGAGAGATTTATATCTCGATGGAATAATTCCTGGTAAAAAAAAAAATTATAATAAAAAATAAAGGATAAATAAAAATTATTGGAGAAGTCATAGGCCTATGTCATCAGAGAAAAGTAGTTTCACCAGAAGATCAAGTTACGATATTTTAAGTAAAAATTATGAGCTGAAAAAAGAAAGAAAGAAAGGAAAAGAAACATGCATGGAACACAATGTCATGCAAGATCAATGCATGCGTTCAGAAATAATTTAATGGCATGATTAGCCTAACTACAGCCATGATAATCAATGTTATACAATTCAAAATACAACACATATACAATTTGTATATCAATGTTATACAAATCAAATACAATACAATTCTGGAGTCACATGAGGGTGACTAGATGATAGACTTTTCATTTTCGCGTGCACTGTCCGTTCTCGTGCGTTTTAAAACGTTCTTCGGTGTTAATGTTGATGTTTCACAGATTAAAGTGTGAATAATGTTGAGCTTTCTAGCAGGAAGCTCCAGGAAGGACTTGTGTTGCCTGGCCCATCATAACACCGAGAGATACGCCACCACTGAAGGTTCCTTCCCAGCGCCCTCTAGCTCCAGCTCTCTCTGTCTGCGTCAGCTCAGTTTATAACTCTTCTAGTGACACTGGAGCAACACAGCAGTCCAAAATCTGACCGTAAATGTTCCCATACATACAGAATGGACTAGACTCGCCTTTTCTTTATCCCTCAGGTTTTTGCGAGCCCCCTTTGGCGGTGTAGACATGATAGCTGGTTAGTCGGTCAGGTACAATGACAACAGGCACATAGAGTTGGGAGGCTGCAGGCAGGAAGTGGGAGATTTCCTGGAATGTGTGTTTTTCCCCTCACAGTGGTGCAATAACAGCAGTCTTGTTACTCATGCTCCATAGCTTCACAGGCCTTGTGCGTTTGTGTGTTTACATTTGTGTGTGTGTGTGAGTCCACCGCAGGAGGAGAGACTGACTGGAGACTGCGATTGTACTCTAGGGAGGTTTAGATTCAGTATGTTTCTATTGGTGTCGACAGAACAGAAATCCTCAGCCTCCCTAGGGGTCTAAACACGCTCCCTAAGATTCCCTCTAAGCCTGTTTCCTAAGCTCAACCCCCATGCCTCCCCACCTGAAAATAAACACCAGAAAATCCCTCAACAAATTAAATATTTTGCTCTGTATATGTCTATGGGGATAGTTCACCCAAAAATGAAAATTCTGTCATCATTTTTTAACTTTCATTTTCCTAAACCTGTATGATTTTCTGTTTTTCTAAGAGCACAAAAGGAGATGTTAGGCTGGATGTTCATGCTGCTCTTTTTCATACAGTGAAAGTGAATGGTGTGCAGAAGCTGTTAAGCGTTATATAAAAAAAAAAGATAAAAAACACCAAACATGTGAGGTGTCTTGATGCACTTAAATTCACTTAAAACACTCTTCTGACACACTAGTTTATTGATTTTGCCTTCTAACAAGAATTAGATTTTTGTTTTGATGAATAGAAAAATTCAAATAAACAGAATTTATTTGAAATAGAAACCATTTGTAACCATATAAAAGTCTTTACTTTCACTTTTGATCAATTCAATGCATCCTTCCTTGCTAAAAAAAAGTATTAATTAAAAAAATTTTTTTTTTTTAAATGATACCCGGAACGATGCATCACAGAAGAATTAAAATTCCCAACACAGCATCACATTATTTACTGTTTTTGATGGCATTCATGTGGCAGAAAAAAAACCCAATAGAAATTACATTTTGAACATTTTTTAAATAAATGGTGCATGTGATATGCATGTTTTAGGGCATGTGAAAAAAAATCATATGAGTTTGGAACTAAATGAAGGGGAATAATTATTTTTTTAAGGGACAGTGTTCTTAAATGAAAACAAACATTTGGCGAACTATTGCTTAAACAGGTTGCATTTTCACAAATTAGTGGTCAGTCAATATAGATTTACTGTATTTCCTACAGCTTGAATGTAATCAAATGAATGTTTCCTTTAAAGATTGGCATCACTACTGCTGTGGTGGTTGTGCATATAGATACACACTATCTCTATCTATTCCCTAGGGCTATAGCAGTGTATGAGATCAGAGGTGTGTGTGTGTGTGTGTGTGTGTGTGCACGTCAGCCGGGTCCAGCCGAAAGGTCTGCCATTTGTCAGACCTTGTTGTCGTGCACTGCAATGACATCACTCCCTTTTGAAAGCAAACAGCTGTCCCTTGAGGGGGACCAAGAGGTCATGACCTCTCCCACTGCTTCTCCACGCTTCCCAGAGCCCCCGAGAAGCAGCTGAGTAGAGGACACCCAGTCAGACCGGCCTGGGAACTGGAGCGGATCCCAGAGAATGAGGATTTCCCCTCTGGAGCCCCATTACCCTCACTGACTGGCCTTCACTGACCGGACCACTCCTTTGTATGTCAAACACACTTATTGAATTTGTTGTGACTGTAGGCATGACGTTGAGGGTGATGTAGTTTGGTTTGAGGGACTCATGTGATAGGTTGTCAGGGTTCTCCTGTGGTTACTTGCATGCATTTTACTAATACAATCTTGGTCCTGGTTTCTAGAATGTTAACCACACTCAAGGATATTAACCGCAGGGATTAACCATAGCGCTCGACTAAATTCCATGAAATTCTAGATTGAAAATGATTTGCTCGTGGACTAGATTCAACAACATTTTGATTTTATTTTATTTGCCTTCAAAAACAACCTCTTAAAGTGCTATAAAAATTATTATTATCGACATTTTTAATAGCTTCTTATTAAAAAAGTTCTGATGTTCCCCAGAACAGTTATGAGAGATACATTTGATCTAATTTAATCTATTTTTTAACTAATTCATTAACATCGACATAGGACAAGAAAAAGCTAGATTTAAAAACATGGCAAACTGTGATCAATTTAAAAATGTTTAAGATATATTAGTCTAGTATATTTCTTAGTTTTACTAGTAGTCACTAGGTTAGTCTTCTCTAGAGGAGTATACAGTACCCTAATTTGGTTGGGAAAGTCCTCTAGGTGGAATCCAAGTTTAAACCCCCCGAAAAAATCACAATAAGGTTCCATTTGTTAACATTAGGTAAATATCGTAGTACACATGAAATAACAATGAAAAATACTTTTAAAGCAATTATTAATTAGTAAATGTTCATTTCAGAATTTACTAATATATTATTAAAATCAAAAGTTGTATCTAATGTATTGCTCATTGCTAATTTTTAATGGAGTTTAATGTTTAAATGGATTAACAAATGTTAACTATTGTAAAGTGCCAATAGTACCAATAGCACTTTCTCCTGTGCTATGCTTTTAGTTCAAATATTCTCTGCTGAATGGAAGAATAAAATCTATTTATATACTATTTTATATATACTAAATGTTTGTGATTGAGCAACATTGCCTGTAAAATGTATTTAGTTTGAGGGAGTACTCTTTGAATCTGTCTTCATAAAACTAGCCCTTGAGGTTTATGATCTCACCGCTGGCCTTGTTAAGATGGAAGTGAAGGGCAGAAAGCATTGAAATGCTTTCTTTTGTGTTCCCCAGTGTGGCTGCATGAACGATCACACTGATTCTCTATGGCGTCTTAATTGTCCTCTAGGAAGCCTACGCGTAGCAGGACGTGTGAGAGCCTGAGTGTGTGTGTGAGAATGAATGGCCACATGACACCTGTTAATTTCAACCTTGTCTCCACTGGGTTCAAACAAATGAAAAGCCAGAAGTCCTGCACATAAGGGACATAATGGAAAATCCCTTCATCCTGACAATCAACTACAGCGTCAGCCTTCCTCATATTGTCTCTTTGAGTTCCGTCATCCAGTCATATTAGAATCTTTCCATCTTGAGCCATTTAAAGTTGCGATGTAAAGGAAGTAGCAACAGGTTGATTCTTCTTTATTGTGACGTAGATCCAAGTGAAACAGAATACTGAAAAATGAAAAAAAAAAGTAGATTGGGTACTTGGTTGAGTCCATTGATTGTTGATTGGATGGAGGCAGATCTGAATGCGAACTTGCAGTAGATTGAAAGAAAATGGCAGAGTTTAAGACTATATTATTTTAGTTTTTTGGCCAGGTAGGAGAGATTTATATCTCGATGGAATAATTCCTGGTAAAAAAAAAAATTATAATAAAAAATAAAGGATAAATAAAAATTATTGGAGAAGTCATAGGCCTATGTCATCAGAGAAAAGTAGTTTCACCAGAAGATCAAGTTACGATATTTTAAGTAAAAATTATGAGCTGAAAAAAGAAAGAAAGAAAGGAAAAGAAACATGCATGGAACACAATGTCATGCAAGATCAATGCATGCGTTCAGAAATAATTTAATGGCATGATTAGCCTAACTACAGCCATGATAATCAATGTTATACAATTCAAAATACAACACATATACAATTTGTATATCAATGTTATACAAATCAAATACAATACAATTCTGGAGTCACATGAGGGTGACTAGATGATAGACTTTTCATTTTCGCGTGCACTGTCCGTTCTCGTGCGTTTTAAAACGTTCTTCGGTGTTAATGTTGATGTTCAGTGCTGATCTATGATGATGTACAAAGTTATTTAAAAAAAAATGTACGCAGCATTCCAAAATAAAAAGGCGATAGAAAGCGAACTACTAAAGCGGGCGGGAGGGAGAGAGAGTGCAGTGGGCGGAGTTGTGTCATTCTCTAAGCGGGGGTGGACTGCAGACAGAGCCGGAGGGAGGGAGCGAGGGGAGCAGCTTGAGACTCCAGAGATCTGTGACGGGCTGTGTATGTGTATGTGTGTGCGCGCTGCGCTGGATGAGGACAATTCACACAGGATAGCTCTGCGTACTATACTTGAAAACATTTGACCCTTTCTTGCTGGACTTGGGCTGCGTTCTGATGCCGCTACCGGACGATGAGAGAGGCCCTCACCATGAAATTCGCTTGGAAAGCTAAAATGGTAAGAAGTTGCGGTTCGTTTGCCCCCCTGCGCACTGTTGATTTTGCGGCTTTGAGCTTCTAGAGAGAAAGACGGGAGCGGGAGGGGGAAACGAGAGCTTGGAGTGGAGGATAAAGAAGTTTGACAGGGGAGGGGGTCGTGGTGGGGAATATAAATAATGTTGTTAAATTACATTTTACTGCAGTAACCTATCGCACCCCTCTGTTTATGATCCACACGCTGATTTGGATCTGAAAGTCTTCACGTAGGCGGCGGTTCCCGTTAGTTTCTCACTCTAGAAATGCTTCTACTTTTATGATGAACAGCCTCCAGGCTGCAGACAAAAACAAAGCGGACAGATGGGCTTAAACCCACTTGTTATTGTTGTTATCGGTGAGGGATTGTTTCTCATGGACTTTGGGGTTGTGTTGTTTTTGTGTGCAGGCTGTAGGGGGTAGAAAACGTCTCTGTTTGGGATGATAACATGGTCAGCATCCTTTCATTGTATATAGGATTTAAAGGACCTAAACAGAGTCCTCAACTGTCCCACAGCTTTTAAAGTCCATTCGTTCTAATGCTTTTTCAGGGCTTTCATTACTGTTAAAAATATAGTGTTTAAGTTATCTGACCATATAAATTCTCATAGTCAATTTGAATTGACAAAGCACTAAACGTACTAAGAACTTAAGTACTTATTTTCATGGTTTTTATCAGATATTTATTACATTTACATATCAGATAGATGCTTTAGATATGCATTCAAAGTATTTTTCATTGCTTTTGCAATCTCTAGGAGTAGAACCCATGGAATTGGAATTGCTCTTTTTTTATTATTATTATTATTATTAATAATAATAATCATAATAATCATAATAACAGTTTAGCATCAGCAAAAATGAAAATAAAAGCAATAAATATTAATCAAATTAAGTAATAAATAAAATAATAAGAAAAAGCCAGTGATAAAAAATAATAACAGTTTATAATACAATAGAATTAAACTGAATAAATGAAAGCTAATATAATTCAAGCTAATAAACTTAACCTCAAAGAGCTCCCATCTAATCTGATTCTGATCGCATGTGGCCACTGTACTAGTACTCCACTTTTTTTTATTTCAGAGACAAACTATTTTGTTTCCTCATGTGTAGCCCCACCCTCAGGCTTTTACTTAACCTCAAAGAGCTCCCATCTAATCTGATTCTGATCGCATGTGGCCACTGTACTAGTACTCCACTTTTTTTTAATTTCAGAGACAAACTATTTTGTTTCCTCATGTGTAGCCCCACCCTCAGGCTTTTAAAGCCGCTTTGGAAAACATAAATCTGATTCTGATCGCATGTGGCCACTGTACTAGTACTCCACTTTTTTTTATTTCAGAGACAAACTATTTTGTTTCCTCATGTGTAGCCCCACCCTCAGGCTTTTAAAGCCGCTTTGGAAAACATTTCTTCCAGTACTAAGGGGCAGCACAGTGCGCAGACTGTGGACTCGACAGGGTCCGGGCAGTGGGTGAGCAGACCTCCTACCATTGTTTTTGAGTGTGGACTGCATGACTCATCCAGCTGAGTATTTCTCTGAACGCACTGTACAGGAAACGGCCCGGGAAATACAGACAGACTGATCCACTTCATTCCAGGGACAGTTACTCTTTCAGGCGCATAAAACTGCAGACGTATAGTCTGGATGTGCTGCAATAGTGAAAAAGCTCAGTAGGGAGATGTTTGTAATGTCAGGGTTAATGACTTTGAAAGTAATGTACATAGGCTATATCTGTTAAAACTATTACACATTGTAGAAATACACACACCAATAAAACTAAATTTTATTTTTATTTTTTTGAGGTTCAGAAATAGGTTTTGGTACTCAAGAGAGCTGGATACACTTGTTGGACCTATTTAGCATGGCTTTGGATGAATTCACATAGTAACTTCTGGAATCTTTTTGGAAAACGTCTGGTGACATCGTTAGTGAAACAGCAATATTTCACGAATGCCTTTTGGTGCATTTTTTTTAGTGTGCATGAAGGCAACAGTTTATTAAACATCTAAACATCTGTATTTATTTAAAGTCTTCCCACAGTCTCTTGAGTATGCACTGCAAAAATAAGTAAATAACCACATTTTTTAAAATGAAACCATCTTAATGTCTTATGAAATAGCATAAAAAGGTTAACAATAGTTTTTCAGTCTTCATATGTCTTAAATATAAGTATTTAAAAAAATTTTTTTATTAAGATTAATTTTCTTGTTTTTTTGCACTCTAAGGAGACTTGTCTTTAAAGGGGACCTATTATGCTCCTTTTTTATGTCTTAAATATAAGTATTTAAAAAAATTTTTTTATTAAGATTCATTTTCTTGTTTTTTTGCACTCTAAGGAGACTTGTCTTTAAAGGGGACCTATTATGCTCCTTTTTAAAATATGTAAAATAAGTCTCTGATGTCCCCAGAGTGTGTATGTGAAGTTTTAGCTCAAAACACCCCACAGATAATTTTTTATAGCTTGTTAAAATTGCCACTTTTAAGGTATGAGCCAAAACACGCTGTTTTTGTGTGTGTCCCTTTAAATGCAAATGAGCGAGCTGGTGCTTTCAGAAGAAGGCAGAGCTTCAAGAGCTCAAGGTTAGCATACAAATAAACGTTCCACTATTAGTACAAGCCTGTAATCTTTACAGAAAACGTACTCGGTTTAAAAGTCAGTCATCTGATTGTACTGTGCATGATAAATGATCATTTATGAATTACACAGACGAGGAGCATGGCGCGATTTAAAATAACAACAGCTGGTCTCATTGTGCCTTAGCTACTATCGCAAACTAAAAGTCCCACAAGTGGTCGAATTCACATTGCTTTCATATGCAATTTTGAACTACCACGTTTCTATTTACGATCGTTCTGGTAGCACGTGAAGGCAGCACCAGTGAAAACAGGCATAGCTTTAGCAACATTAGCCTTTACAGAGTGCCAAGAAGCTCTTTCAGAAAGGCAATTTGGAAAACAAACGCGTGATACTTACTTTGTCTGGAGCTGACGTTCACACACAAAGCGTTGGTATTGATCGCTAAACATATAGGGGACTTGACCGATTTTTTTCTGGGATATTTCCTTCGAAAATGACATTTAACCAGTGTCCTCAGCAGCTCAGATGGAGGGAGTTTATGGAGACTTTTATGTTCGTTGGTGCATCCTAAAACACAACATTTGTAATGCCTCTTTAGCGCTGATATTTTATATCTCCAGCAGCTAGCGCTACATCAAGAAAACAGTAATGTTGCACTGCTGCTTGTCACTCAGGGCTGTGTCTATGCTAATAGGGCAGAGAGCATCACAAATTGGCAGAACTTTTTCCCTATATGGTGAAAAAAATGAGTGGGTGGATCTGTACCATTATAGGGTGGTTGTCTACACACACTGTGGCCACACTACTGTTCAAACACCTTATAAAAGTGATTTTTGCATAATATATAAAATAGGTCTCCTTTAAAGCTGGCATTTTCTAAATGTTATTTCTTTTTATTTAACCTCATAATTTTTTTTATTAAATCTTTTCAATCAAATGCAAGTTCGCATTTAGATCTGCTGTCATCCTAATCCCTGACCCCCTTTTTTCTTTTCAGTAATCTATTTCACTCATATACGTCACAGTGCAGAAGAAAAGATCTTCCACTACTTCCATTTCATCATGACTTTAATGGCGGTTATAGACAAATTTATTTTGGGTATGAAAGACTGTGCAGGATTTCGTATATCACAGCTCTACTTTAGTATTATTGACTAAAGTAGGCAGAATTTATCGATATTCTCTGTCTGACAGTTTAATATGATAGTTAAGCTGTGCACAGCCTAAAAGGCTCCACTCACCCAGACACTTAATGTTGGTCATCCCATTATACTGTTTGCATTTGTGTGTTTGACTGAGAAAGCCTATGTGTGTGTATGTATATGTTTACAGTCAGACTAAGTTTGGTTCTTAAACCCCAAAGCTGGATGGAGAAATCCTTCACTGTTAAGAATCTGTAAAAGCTCTCAGGCTGATTTTTAAAACGCCATGCCAACTCTGATCTAATTTCTATTCTCTCCCCCTCTTTCTGTCTCCTTCCTCCAAATGAGTTATCATTTTCTCTCCTCCACTCACCCCCTGTCAGTCTTTTGATACTAAAATTTAAAGCCAGAGTTCCTGTTTATGCCGAACTGAGACATGTTGTTCCCCAGTTTTATGCCATGACATTCCAAATGGAGTAACATTGATTGTTTTCTCCCTCTGCAGAGCTCTGTGCAGGACTGGGGAGAGGAGGTCGAGGAAGGAGCCATATACAACGTGACGCTGAAGAGGGTCCAAATCCAGCAGGCGGCTAACAAAGGCGCAAGATGGCTGGGGGTGAGAGGAGGCCTTTGATCTGAATGCACTTCCACTCTTTATTTAAAGAAACACTTCGGCTGCCCATGCTGGGCCGGCCAGACATTAGGGCATATTAAGCATATTGACCTTGTAAAGCTTTTTATGGTTTACGGACGTATTTAGTTGTGGGGTTCCTATAGTGTTCTGGTCATTAGTCTTCATGGATGGTCGCAAGAAAACACATAAAACTTTCTATAGAGTTGTTTGTTTGGTAAAAGTAAAAGCCAAAAATGGAAGTTCTGTCACCATTTATTCACATTAATGTCATTCCAAACCTGTATGACTTACTTTATTATACACAAAAGATGATTTTTTTTTTTAATGTCTCAATCGTGTTGTTTTGAACCCCAGTGGCTTTTATTATATGGAGAAAAACACTCTTCAAATTACCTTCTTTATGTTTTCCTTAATGTTATCACTACTTGTGTGTTTTAGTGACAGGAAAACATTCAACTCTGTTCTCTGTTGCACATTTTGAACCTAAAATTTGCTGCATGAATTTCAAGGTTTATACAACATTGTTATTTTATGAAGGCATGCTGTATATGGCTCCGTTCCGAATTACAGTGGTGAATATGGTATAATCTGTTGCTTTAACCTTGAATAATGTTTTCCATATTGTCAACACCCTTCTGAATCAACATTAAAAAAAACAAAGCACTTATGAGCTGATTTGATTTCCATAGGGCTTTAGTTTGTTGTAACACAGCTGTTTCTACACTAAATGGGTGTCGAGTGAAAACACAGTTAATTTAATGTAGAATCATTTCATAAGTGTGACATTCATGATTTCAAAAGCAAGTTCGCTTTACAGTAATCATGCTACAAAAATGTAAACAGAAATTTGTTTTAACATCGCAGTTAAAAGAAAGCCACATGTCTTACTTTTTGACACCAGTTAGAGCCCTGTTTCAGAGAGGTCATGGTGCTTAATGTTTGACCTAGTTTTAGGGACCTCAACTCAATCACTTTATTTTTTCATCAAGAAGATTTAGTATTCTTGCTGTTTCAGTGACATTCACCTTTTTGTGGCCTACTTTTAAGTCACTTTTTTTGTGTGAACCATATTTTCTTCAACTAATGAAGCATTTTTAAGAAGTCTGCCGACTTTCCAGCGCTTCTCAGAGAGGGAGGAGGAGGGTTGCTCTGATTAAAAGCAGATTGTAGAGTTTCCTGTTGTAGCGTGCTTGCATTACCAAGGTCTTGTTCTTTTTCTTCCCCTGTTTATTTCTGCTTTTCTCTCTGTTTCTCTACATAATACTTGAGTGCATGCTTTAGAATTGACCTCAAAGTATTTTCCTCTCCTTCTCCTTTGCTCTCTCAGGCAGAGGGTGACCGCTTGCCCCCAGGTCACACAGTCAGCCAGTTGGAGACGTGTAAGATCAGAAGTATCCGGGCGGGGACACTGGAACGTTTGGTAGAGACACTCCTCACAGCGTTCGGTGATAATGACCTGACCTACACCAGCATCTTCCTCTCCACATACAGGGCATTTGCTACTACACAGAATGTACTGGAGTTGCTGCTGGACAGGTGTGTACTCTTGTGTGCTTGTTTTTGATTGCACACATCATAAATGTCAGGTGAAACCTGTGTGCATTCTGATGGGCTGTTTTGAATGTTCATGTTTGCATGTATGCTTAGTGAAGAGAGGTCACATTTTGTGGTCACGCAGCTAAGCAAGTACAAATGCCCATCTGGTATTCAAGGTATTAATGTAAACACAGTCGGTTAAGTTGCGTTAATGTAAACAGGTTAAACAAAAAATTGGATGTGTGTCAAAATATTAGATCTACGGGGAACACACGGTACCAGGTAATTTTTTAAAGTCTGATTTCCAGGCCTGGAAAATTAATGGAAATGAATAAAAGGTCATGGAAGTGTCTATGGTCAATATAATTGTTTTCTAGTTATGTTCACTTAAGTATTTCTTTCACTAGATATTGCTTTTTGTAAAGGCAATCGTTAGAAACTGCCTTTTAAAAATCATGGGAAAATCATGGTAATTTATTTATCTGAAAATGTGGGAACCCTGGATCTGTGCAATATACTTCCCAGTTTAAATGCATCAAAGTATTATTTTATTACAAAAAATTATGATGTTTTATGTTTTATATTGTTTGTTTTTCATTATTATTTTGTTGTTTTAAAATAAAAAATAGATTGTATTTTGGATATTTACAAATCTTTACTAATTAAAAGTGGACTACATAGGAAAGATTAAGTAATAAAAAATAGTAATTAAAAATAATATGACCACTTTATAACTTTTTTTGGGGTCCTTGTTCAGTGGTTACTGCCTTTACCATTTGTCAGAATGCTCACATGTTGGTTTCTCTCTTCGTTCTCAGGTATGGTAGTTTTGAGGATTGTGAGGGGGAGCATAACCAGTGTCGGACTGGAGAGAGCAGAGTTGCTGTGAGAACGTGAGTTCCCTCATCATCGTGGTTATCTGTGCCGTTGCATCTGCAGTGACTTCCGAGCAGCTCTCGTATTTGTTGTTTCATTTCCATGGAAACTTAAAAATAGAGGTCAAACACTGAAATTGTGTGCATGCATGCGTGTGTGTGTGAGTTTAGAAGCAATTAGAAATAAAAGGGATCTGATGAATGATGGTGCTTGGTTGCTGCATGAATCACAGCATTGCAGCTGAATTATACTATGAGAGATTCCCTCACTAGTTTGCGCCATCTGGTTTATACAAACATCTATGTGTTATTATTATTTTTTTCAGTGCTTTGGCCTCTATTCTAAGAGCCTGGTTGGATCAGTGTCCAGAGGACTTCCAGGAACCTCCATCATATCCGAGCTTGCATCGTGTGCTGGGTTTCCTGCGGAAGGCCATGCCAGGCTCAGAGCCAATGCGCCGGGCTCAAAGTCTGCTAGAACAATTGCATGTCCAGGCCAGCCTAGAGAATGAGACTCAAGGTAAGTCATATCCGGTTACTGTTAATAATTTTATCCATCCTATCTAACTTCTTGCCTATTCATGTTTGTTCTGTCTTCCTGTGCTTACAAAAACATCTGCTGTCCGTTTGTTGCAGGAGGCTTTCAGTACACCAACCCTTTCTGCATTGGGGAAGATGAGGAAGTGGAAATCGATTTGCAGGAGGACTTCTTCTCCTTCAAGGTTGACCTTGTAGCAGAGCAGCTGACTTATATGGATGCGGTGAGAGAGAGAAACCTAGATTAAATCAGTACTAAGGAACATGAAATATTATTTTGTACTTTCTTTGGCTCAAGCTATGAAATATTTCCTTCTTTCCACAGCTGTTATTTAAGAAGGTGGTTCCTCATCACTGTTTGGGTGCTATCTGGTCTCAGCGTGATAAAAAGGACGGCAAACAGAGCGCGCCCACCATCCGCGCCACCATCACTCAGTTTAATGCAGTAACGGCGTGCGTGGTCAGCACCATCCTCCGTCAGCGGCAGATACGCCCGCATTTGCGTGCTCGCATCATCCAGCGCTGGATCGACGTTGCACAGGTGCATAACGCAACACACACACATTTGCACGGTCACACCTCCCAGTATGACTTATGTTTTGCTCAAGTTTAAACCTGTCCACCTCAGGCTCATTCGAGCTAGATCAATCTGCAGCGCTTTAGTGTTGTGTGATTTTTCTAGCAATACTTTAGATAAAGATAAAGCCTGACGTTGATCTGGAATATAGTTTTTCAAAAGGCATTTACTGGTCTTGGTGCATTTGGGTAAAGACTGACACCTAATCTATTTCTTTTTTAGACAAAACTGTTTTAGATGAGATCTAGATAAACCAAAGTAGACATAATAATGACTTTCAGCCTCCCAAAGGATTTCTGATAAAGTCTCATTAGGACCATTTGTAAATGAAAATGTATAAACATTAATTAACATGTTCTCAGGAGTGTCGCATTCGTAAGAACTTCTCATCTCTGAGAGCCATAGTATCAGCGTTGCAGTCCAACCCCATCTACAGACTGAAGAGAGTGTGGGCCTCTGTTTCCAAGTAAGTTCTGTCAATAAACAAGCCTGTCAGTCATTTCTTGATTTCTAAAAATATATAGACTGGTGAAATTATTCAAATCCTTTCAATAACATTGGTTATGTTTACCTGTTATGTTATGATTCCTAATGAAGTCTCTAAATGAATGCCATTCAAAAGTTTGGGATCACTATTATTTATTTATTTATTTGAAATGTACAGTTTTATTAAGCAAGGATGCATTCCACTGATCAAAAATGACAGGAAAAACATTTAAAATCGTACAAAATATTTTTATTTTAAATAAATGCTGTTCCACAAGTTTTATGTTCTATCAAAGCATCCTAAAAAAGACGCTGCATCACAGTTTCCACACTTCATTAAGCTGCACAATAATTTTCAAGTGATAATAATAAGAAATTTTATTGAGTACCAAATCAGCATATTAAAATTATTTCTGAAGGATCATGTGACACTGGAGTAATAGCTGCTAAAAAGATCAGCTTTGCCATCAGAGGAATAAACTACATTTGAATATATCCATATGAATTTATATTAAAGGGGTCATATGATGCTTTTTTTAAAGATCATTATTTTATGTATTTGGTGTAACAATATGTTGACATGCTTTAATGTTCAAAAAACACATTATTTTTCAAATACTGTACATTATTGTAGGTCATATATGCCCCCCCTCTCTTAAACGCTTCGTTTTCTACAAAGTCCCTCCTTCCGACAAGCACAGTCTGCTCTGATTGGCCAGCTGACCCAGTGCATTGTGATTGGCCGAACACCGCAAGCACTCGTCGGAAATGTAACGCACCATAATCACGAGCTTCATTTTTCAAAATAAATGTAAATGTCCTCAAAATTTGCCAGTCTGGACAGCTGTGCCAAAGATCACCAGAAAAGATCCCACAAGAGACTTCAGTTACAGAAAGAGATGGTAAGTTTGTAAAAAAACAAAACGACAACAAAAAATTGTTAAAAAAAACTAGTGTCAGTATATACTGATAACAGAACAAGAGTTAAATATTGTGTTTAAAATGTGTCATGTTAGCTTAAAGCTAACACAAATATATCTAACCTTTTATCTCCAGGGTGCCATGCAGGGGACGATTCCATATCTGGGTACATTTCTCACAGATTTGACCATGCTTGATACAGCACTGCCTGACCAAGTGGAGGTAAGTCAAGCTGCGCATCCAACCACACATTTCCAGACAAAATGAAAGCCTCATAAAGAATTATCTCTGTTATTACTAACCTAAAATTCCCAGACTGTTGAGGTTTTCATTACCAAGGTTTATTTGACCTTCTTTTGGATTCCCAAGAACTTTAATCAAAACTTTCATGAGTAAAATGATGAGGAGAATCTGGGCTAAAGTCTATTTCTGTGCTTCACAGGGAGGACTGCTCAATTTCGAAAAGCGGCGCAGAGTAAGTACAACGTTCCTTATTATTTGGTTTTTATTATAGTCAAAACATCTGTTGAATCTCTTATTCATTACTATAGGCATTCAGATCTGTGGGAATGTTGAATAAAATCTCTCTTTGCAGGAGTTTGAAGAAAAAAAGGACAAAACACACAACAAAATTACTAAAACTTGAACTAAAATTAAAATGGAAAATAAAATAATAAATTCTGAATAAAAGAAAAAACTATAACAGTATCTCAGTGATACCAAAATAATACATCCAACCCCACTTTTCAGTTTAAGAGTTGTCTTATATTAAATGTTATTTAAAAATGCTAATTATTATTGTTATTTAGTGTAACTAATATGTGTTTCAAATCAGGCAGACATGCCTGTAAAAAACAATTAATACATTTGATTTAAAAACTGGTGTGGGGACTGGTTAAATATCATGAGATAAATTGTGATATATTTTATTCTATTGACAGCCACCGATTCTTACCAGAAAGAAATATTATAAAAGCAAAACTGCTTATAATTTTGTGGTATAGTGTTAATCTCATTCATAAGGTGTTCATCTCTCCTTCCTTGCAATGTACATAAGTTCAGAGTGCTGTAGAAATTATTTAAATTCAATACTTAATAAAAAAATCATCACCATTATTATTATTGAATTTTTAAATGTTTCTCATCAGGTTTATACATCCAACATATTATTATAATATGTTATATAATATATTAAATAAATATAAATATTATAAATAATTATATAAATATTTCCAGATTCCATTTTAGTGATTTAATTTGGCTTTAGTACAATGACAATATAACAGCCAATTATTTAAATATTTATATTTATTGTTCTCAAACAGTATAAAAATGTGCAGAAGAACAGTATACAACATTTTTCAGAGGATCATCATATTTAGAGGTTTTTGGAAAAAGCTTTAAAATCCCTGTTCTAATAGCACTAAATTAAGAGAGAGAAGACTTTCTGATGTAAAATGCATCATTGTTTCTCCACGCAGCTGACCAGCCAGGACAAAACTCCAGCTGTGATCTCTCGAGCCATGGCCAAACACAACCTGGAGGGTGAGCAGGCCGCTGACTACGAGCTGGTGCAGGTCATCTCTGAGGAGAGAGGTACGACATTAAAACTTGTGTATCTGGCACATTATGATATGTTGTTTAGGTTTGTTATGGTGGAATGCCATCGACACAATCACAATCTTTTTTCCCTCCTTCTCCAGAATTGGTCATCCCTGACAACGCAAACGTGTTTTACGCCATGAGCACATCTGCGAACTTTGACTTCCTATTGCGTCTGCGTGGTTCTGAGGGGAGGCCGGTTCAGCTGCGCAGTCGTTGCAGCTCCACACTACCGCGCACACAGCAACGCTCCAGTCTGTCCCTCAGGCTCAGCAAGGTCACACTGTGACCTCTAACCTTTTTTACACCAGAACAGGCTTTGTAAAAAGACTACAGCAGGTGGAGTACTAGACTAAATGGCCTTTATGGACGATTTCAAGGGGAGTTTATTGACTTCAGAAACATTTCAGAACTAATTTAGACATCTCATGTTCTTCCTTGCTGCCTTTTGAAATTAAAGGCTTATGTTAATAGTAGCATGTGCCTCCACCTCCCCACCTGGCCCACAAAAGACACATCCCATCCTCCCTTTTGCTGGATATTTTGCACAAGTGCAGGAAGGTCTCCTGCTCCTCATCAGTATTTGCCTAACAGCACATCTCTTCCCAGCCAAGAGGCCTACACGACTTCCTCAGAGAGAAAGAGTGGAACGAAAGAAGCTGTGGGGAGAGAAGTTAAACGACAACCATGTTGCCTTTATCAGTGGTAATGATGGAACTCTTGCGTCAGTATTGAAGATGAACTGCAGTAGCTGTGATGCCGTCATCAACGTGTCCTTCTTCTTTCCACTTGTGTGGATTGTATCCCTAGACTTAAAGTGCTTAGACTGGCTCACTAAGAATCCATAGAATTACATTTAGTTTCCATCTTTAAGTGCAAAATGGAGAAAAGAACAACCGTTTCCTTTAGATATCACAAACGGTAGGTATACGATGAAACAAGATGTATGAAGTTATTTTTTCTGCCTATTCTAAGCATTTTATCTCTGTGTATTTCTGTGTTTCTTATATTGTGAGCTGTGTGACGAATGCAGAAAATATGCATTCTGATTGGTTCCTGCTTGGTTTTATCAAGTCTGTGGTGTTTCCTTTCATGATTGGATCCATGTTGTGTCTTTAAGGTGTGGTCACACAGCACCAATAGGATGGGTTTCTATTAGGAAACCTGGATTGAGCTACCTTCCTCTATGAAAGTGCACTTGCTATAGAGTGGGCGGAGTCAATAGGTGTGTACTAAAAAGAGCACTTGGTCCACTTTTTGTAGCTTTCCTCTCTTCTGTCTTCAAGCATCACTATATTAATGATATACTTTTCTTTTTTTATACGTATGTTTTTGCAAGAGATGAAGAAGTAGCCACGATATCTATGAAAAAAGGATTTTGGAAGTTTTAAAAAGATTTTGTGAACTAAAAGAGAACATGTAAAAAGAGCTGTGAAATATGAGTGTGTGATTGTAAAGTGAGCATTAAAACAAGTCAGTCATTTCCATCAACCAGCACAATAATTCGCTCTCATTGTACCCCCGTCACCCTAGAAGATGTTCTCCAGAGCATTTTAGACATGTTACTTCTGTGCACCTGGTGAATATCACAAAAACTTGTTTTACACTAAAACAAATAGTTTTACACTGAGGCATTTTAACACCAAATAGTTTCAATAGCTCCTAAAGGCTTATGGAATTTTTGCCTTAATCCTGTTCTTTCTCTACATAATTCCCATAAATTTGTTAATCTGGTATGTAATAATCATTAGTTGGCCCTGACTCCTGGTAATATGTCAACGGATGCACTACAGAATGTGCCAAACATGCCCCTTTTTTGCCTTTTGTTCTCTCGCACTAATTAAGAAACTTATGTTTGTTACATTGAACACTTAAGACTTTGATGACACTAACAGTTTTTCAACAAGGTAAAAACGTAGTGTTTTAACAGTAGTGGGGGCTGCAGTGTTTGTATTTTGATTCATTTGTCTTAATGCAAATTTATTCAGCACTTGTGAATTTTCTCCTTTCTTTATTTTGAATATTTCTTCACTACCAAAGAATTGTACAGAGAGTCAGTGAATATATTATTATCGTTATGATGTTTTGTAATTTGAATATTACTTTTCATGAATTAAATGGAGACTCTCTGAAAGTACTGTGGATGTTGACTGAAATTGACTTTGCTTGCATCACACCTAAAATACCATAAAAAGAAAATGACAGGTATGATTCATTCATTCAAATGGTTTTGTTTTATAATTCTTCTTTTGTCTGTTTTCTGTTTCAGTGTTATTGTTACCAAAACCAAAACTATTACCAATTGGATAACAGTAAATATTGATAAAAATAGTTTTGATTTGAAATAAAGTAAATATAAATATTAGATGAGAAAACTTCATTCAAAATTCAACAAAAATTAGAAATGTTGCCTAGACACTAAGTTGAAGTATTAGAATTAAAACTAAAATGAAATTAAAGCTATATTGAAATAAAAAAAAAAGGAAAAAGTTATCTTCTTTTGTCTGTTTTCTGTTTCAGTGTTATTGTTACCAAAACCAAAACTATTACCAATTGGATAACAGTAAATATTGATAAAAAATAGTTTTGATTTGAAATAAAGTAAATATAAATATTAGATGAGAAAACTTCATTCAAAATTCAACAAAAATTAGAAATGTTGCCTAGACACTAAGTTGAAGTATTAGAATTAAAACTAAAATGAAATTAAAGCTATATTGAAATAAAAAAAAAGGAAAAAGTTCATCTGAAAATTACTGAAACTTAAAATTAAAATGAAAACTAGAAATAGAAAAAAGTTCATTTCAAATACACACAGATTACTCAAGTCAGTACTCACGGTGGATGCTTTGACAAATGTACACGTCACCACTGCATTACTCATCACCATTATCTCATGATTAGCAGAAGTGTAGAGGCAGCTTTTTTTTACAACTGGTTTCAAATCTTCATGAGATTCCATATCTTATCTTGTTTGGTTGTCAGTCATCAGAGTTATAATAAACACCATTGACATGGAGGGACAGGCCTGGATTATGGACCAAGTGCCTCAGAGGCCTATCAGAGCCTTAAAAAACTCATTCTGTGCCGCGCGAGATCTCCATAGATGTTAGGTCACATCCAATATCATACTGCTTCTTTCACCTCAGATGAACTCAAAAAGCTTCATGATAATGATAACTGGTAAACTGCCAGAATCTTTATCAGCACCCTGATAAATCTGGTTTAAAGGTCCAAAATATTGTGAGAATAAATCGCTCATTAACAGGATACACATAATATGTTATAGTATATTAGATTATATTGTGTTCTCTTTTAAGACAATTATTTACTAGCCTAGAGGCATTTTACAGTAATAATTAAAAGGGGTTTAATTTAAAAGGGGTCATATAATGCGATTTCAAGTTTTCCGTTCTCTTTGGAGTGTTACAAGCTGATTGTGCATAGATAAGATCCCTGAAGTTGCAAAGACTAAAGTCTCAAAACCAAAGAGATATGCTTTATCAAAGTTAAGACTCGCCCCCACATATCTACCTCACTATGTGGAAATATTTGCATAATGCCACCCAAATGTGCACGCAAAGAAAGAAGGCGTGGTTTCAGGAACAGCAGTTAGTGTTGAAGCAGCCATGTCAGGGAGACTCTGAGTGTTTTTAGGCGAAAGCAAAAGCACTTTATTTGGCCTTCCGAAAGTAGATGCATTTAGGAATCTTTAAGATTACTTACAACAGAACAGCAGTGCATTTTATGGACGACCGTTTCTTGAACCTAGGAGAGGAGGTAATTCTGACTTTGCTATGACAATCTGGCGCTTCTGAATCAGCTACTGTTTTGTTATTAGTTTAAGTATTTGCTATTGACTGTTCAAATG
>NW_015505254.1:711473-731136 GCF_001515645.1 Sinocyclocheilus grahami | reverse complement strand
TGTGGACAGGTGTCTTTTATACTGATAACAAGTTCAAACAGATGCCATTAATACAGGTAACGAGTGGAGGACAGAGGAGACTCTTAAAGAAGAAGTTACAGGTCTGTGAGAGCCAGAAATCTTGCTTGTTTGTAGGTGACCAAATACTTATTTTACCGAGGAATTTACCAATTAATTCTTTAAAAATCCTACAGTGTGATTTTCTGGATTTTTTTTTCTCATTTTGTCTCTCATAGTTGAGGTATACCTATGATGAAAATTACAGGCCTCTCTCATCCTTTTAAGTGGGAGAACTTGCACAATTGGTGGCTGACTAAATACTTTTTTTCCCCACTGTATATACAATACTGTTCAAAAGTTTGGAGTCAGCTATTTTTTTAAAATATATTTATATTCAGAAAGCATGCATTAAATTGTTCAAATAAATGCTGTTCTTTTGAACTTGTATAATGGTTTCCACAAAAATATTAAGCAGCATAAATGTTTTCAAAATTTATCATTTTGACAATGTGATGATATGAAGAAATGTTTTTGAGCATCAAATCAGCATATTGGAATGATCATGTGACACTGTAGACTGAAGTAATAGCTGCTGCTTTGCAATCACAGAAATCAATTACATTTTCAAAGATATTCAAATTGAAAATTGGTATTTTAAATTGTAATATTATTTCACAATATTACTATTTTTGTTGTATTTTTGATCAAATAAATGTAGCCTTGGTGAGCATAAGAGACTTTTGAAAAACATTAAAATATTTTAATGACCTCAAACTTTTGATATGTATGAATGTAAGATGTTGACACCACCAGTGTTGTGTTTCTGCCTACAGCTGCACTGGCAGAGCCAAGACCAGGTGAGGAGGAAGGATTCATAGTAACTACTAGACCCAGCTATTTTGTCCGCCTGGGTAAACTGTCTGCCAGAGTTCGGGAGAGGGCGCTTGAGCAGTCTCTCATTAGGGCCCGCAAAGCCAGAGACACTACGCATGCAGCTGTGACTCAAATGACCAGCACTATGGACCTGCTGGAAAGTGCCCGGGTTACCTTGGCCAGTGCCAACCAGCAGCTAGGAGGCGCTCCGGAGCAGTTACTGCAGAGATGGAAAGAATGGAAGGAAGGGCAGCCCAAAGAACTGCAGAAGAATGTAACAGCTGAGACAGAGGTGGATACAGCAAAAGACAAGGAAGAGGTACAGTTTGTATTTTACTTGGAATGCAGTACAATATATGTCTATGAATATTCATATGTCTTACTGCAGACTGTCTATCAGACACATTCTCAATGTGTATATGTGGATGCCTCCTCATAGGAGCTGGAGTCGAGAGCCCTGTCGATGGTACGGGGTTTGAGTGATCAGCTGAAGGTGGCATGTTCAGGGGTTGTGTCCAGTGTACAGGGTCTCCCAGGCACTGTGCAGGAACAGCTTCTGAATGCTCGACATACAGCTGGAGAACTCCAGGCATCACTGAGCAGCACCAAAACGCTCACACCCATGCTCTTAGAGCAGACGCGGCAGCAGATCGGCCAGGTATAATCAATCTGGGTGTATGCAGTTTTGTACATAGCAGTTGTTGAGATCTGTTATTCGATTCTAAAAATGTATGTAGAATTTAGAAAGTTTAATGTATATTTTCATCCTTTAACAGATACGACAGTCACTGGATGGAGTCATGGAGTACCTTCTCAATAACACTCCTCTCAATTGGCTGGTTGGACCTTTTGCGCCTCAGAAAACAGAGAAAGGCGATTGAAAATGCTGTACAATTTAAAACGGATGTTTTGATGCAGTAGGTTAATATATGGTCCAAATGGTTGTGTCTTGTAACTATTGCCATTTAAAAAAAGAATGGCACTTTAGACACTATATTGTTTATATTACCGTATAATGAACATAAAATGGCAAATTATCATTTCATCAATGTCAGTATTCTAAACCAAGCATTGAAACCACTACCACGTAGAGTATGCACGTTTCTGCAGATGATTTACTGCTGTGTAGCATTCAAAAGTTTCTGGTAGCCTACTTAAATACTGAATACATGTACTTTCTGAATAAAAGCAACTTGAACTTCACTGGTTTTGTAATTCATGATTTTCCTTTTATAACTCTTGCAAAATAGATATGTAAATTTTTCTGAAATGCAAAAAAAACGGATCAATGGAGAAAAAAAATGTCTATGAAAGCATTTCTTTTGTAACCATTTGTTTTTGCTTCCTGGGCACAAATTAAGGATTCTAAAGAGAGGTCATATTTTATAATGAGCCATTTCAGCATATTTAAGAATATGTATGCAATATCACAGAAGCCAGTTCCCCTTTATAGTGAGTATCTCTGCTCTGCTCTTGGGTCTAAGGCAAGACACACAGTTTTTTCATAAACTAGTAATTTTTGTGTTTTTTGGCGATTTTGCCTCCATAACATGTCTTCTTTAAGACTACTGGAAAGAAAACATTTAAAAAAACACATTTAAGTGATTATTTATTTATTTTTACATTTCATCTATTTACAGCTGTACATTTCAATTATGATACATATATTCAAAGGCTGTTTTATCAAAATGAGTTCTTTTCTCATTCACTGAAATCTCGACTTCACCAAAACGTTTATTCCTCTCTACATTGTGAAGGTTTTTACCGAGGGACTGGTTTATATATCATTCACTGTGATTTATGAAACATTTTATTCCTTCAAACATCAAAAGGTATTTTTTTTATTCTTGCTGCTGACAGCATTTTCTGATTTATGGAGTGATAAAAGAGATTCCCTCTGTAAAAAAAAAAAAAGAACAAAATGAAACAAGAATTTTCAACTCTATCCGATGTTCTGAAGAGAGAGAAGTGAAATAGGAAGCTTTGACACTGGACTTGAAAATGAAAGCACACACATTCCAATAAATTGCACATGACCATTTTGCCTTCCTTAATATATCTGCATTTTCACCCAAATTACTTTTTCCAACCAACTAAACTGCGTGTTCTAGCAATACTTGGCAGCATTGCTGGTGTGGACTGGACTGGAGGAAGTGTGACGAGGTTTCGATGACGATGGCCAAAAAACAGTGACGTCACGCCCGTTGTTTCGGATGACGTTGAGAGGAGCAGGCCGCACGCGCATAGCAGGAACCTACTCTGTCAGATTTCTGTGGATCAAGGTCGTCGATTTCTCCTCAATCACACGGAAATACGGGTAAATATTCGAGCTAGCGGGGGTTTTAAGCCACCGCAAGTGTCCGTGGGACGGTCTCGAGATCCCGGCTGTCCGTTTTGTGTGCGTGCCATCACGTCAACTAGCCGTTAGCAGAGCTAGCGCGTTAGCCTGGCTAGTTGAGTATCACAAACAAAATGACTTTCATCTGGTCAGCGATTTCAACGCGGTCATCCGTGCGTAATATTAACTACTTTCGAAGGAAAATATTCGCTTTCGATGTCGCGTTGACGCTGACACCAAGTCGATTTGTTGTTTGTCGCGGTCCTCGGGTCAAAGACAACGTGTTTTTCTAATTGCGGAGCCGCTCTCAGCTGATTTTTCCTGGACATGCTCCAAAATAACCTTGCTTATTCCCCGTTTGCTTGGTAATCTGCCTTTCAGATAGTTAAGCTAAACTACTATTTCAAC
Organism: Sinocyclocheilus grahami; assembly: GCF_001515645.1. Classification (NCBI taxonomy): domain Eukaryota; kingdom Metazoa; phylum Chordata; class Actinopteri; order Cypriniformes; family Cyprinidae; genus Sinocyclocheilus; species Sinocyclocheilus grahami. The sequence goes on along the minus strand of NW_015505254.1, from coordinate 727,517 downwards.
ATTAAATACTTACTCGCTGTAATGTATTCGAATTGAAGCGCAGCTTTTGTCGGATTGTAAATCGTCATTTGATCGGCAGGCTGTTTAGCTTTCAGGAACCTGTATCATTCTTTGCTTGTTTGGGACACAAAACGCGAACAAACAAAGGAACTTTTGTTTTCGTGCAGTATATTAACAGCCTGTAGCAGGGTCACCAACAAATAAGTCCAAGGGGTTAAAGTTGGGTTTTGCTCACTGTAATGGGAATTCAACAACATTAAACATTTTCACCAGTTTCACTGATAAACTCTTAACTTCTCTCTTTCTAAAAAATCTTTTATTTTATATAGCCATGTCAAGGGTAAATAAACCACATAAAATGGGTATTATTTTCAAAACTTTTCAGCAAAGTCAAGAGCACAAAAGATATCAAATTTGATGCGTTTAGTTTCAATGTCTGGCATGTGTTATGAGCCAGCAATTATACATTAATAGTTTTTAATGTGTTTTTAGTTGGTAACACTTCATTTTAAAGTGTCCTTGTGTTACACCTATAGTACTAACTTTAAATTAATTAGGGTTAGTTGCTTAATTATAAGCAACTAACCCTAAACCAGGGGTAGGCAAGTTCGGTCCTAGAGAGCCGCAGTCCTGCAGAGTTCAGCTCCACCCCTGAAAACAACCCTTACCTGCCTATAGCCTTAGTAATCCTGAAGACATTGATTAGCTTGTTCAGGTGTGTTTGATTAGGGTTGGAGCTGAACTCTGCAGGACTGCGGCTCTAGGACCAAACCTGCCTACCCCTGCCCTAAACCAAACCCTAACTCTAGCAGTTGCATATTGCTTATTAATATTGCTCTGTACTTATTTTTGTAGGACAACTTACAGTGGAACCAAATAGTTTTGCTCAACAATGAAAATTTTTATTGCTTATTCACCCTCATGTTATTCCAACCCTGTATGCTGTTTATTTCTTCCAAGGAGCACAAATATAGTTTTCACATCTTCACATTAATATTTTCCATATTCCAGTTCACAGTGACCATGGGCTGTCAAGCCACAGAAAGGACAAAAAAGCACCACAAATGTCTAATATGACTCATATGCTGACACAAAGCTATCATGTGGTTTCAGAAGACTTGTAATTTAGCACACGAGTTGTATTACGTTTATGGTGCTTTTATAGGCCTATTTTGGAGCTTGGTTGTCAATGGATACAAGGTTTTATGGAAAAGATCTATGTGAAGTAAATTTTTCTGTTTCATAGAAAAAAAGTCATATGGGTCAGGAATGACATCACGGTGAGTAAATATTGCCAATTTTATTTTTTTAGAAATTATTTTCCTTATATATATCAGGCCTGTTCTGCCACTTTGTGATAAATATGCTTATGAAATACTAATTCTTAAACCCGAATTCTAGGATCGCCCTCTCCCGTCCCCCTTACCCCCCTTCTCAAACAGCATGGCTCAGGAGACAAATCAGACGCAGGTGCCAATGCTTTGCACTATGGGATGTGGTTTCTATGGTAATCCTCGCACCAATGGAATGTGCTCTGTCTGCTACAAGGAACATCTGCAGAGACAACAAGGAGGGGGAAGAAACAGTCCCCCAGGTGAGAAAGGTAGGATACTGGGAGATTGATTTACATGTCGTCACATGCACCTATTGTATTAGGAATCAAAAGTGTTCACTCAGTTTTGAGGTTAAGCAGAGTTCATTGTTAGGTTCCTCCATTTCTTCCAGCTGCCACATCTCCTGTAGGTTCCCCAGGTGCATCTGTGGTAACGGTGGAGTCCATCCCTGTACCCACTACAGAAGCCGTTACCCCACCTGAAGAACGCACGTCTAGGTAAGAAGTCCTTTATAAATCTGAGACTATTCATACTTCAATTGGTACAAGTGCAAAACAGTCTGTAGCTCAGTGGTAATCTTTTAATGAGCACAAGCTGCTTATGATGATATAGCAAGGAATTATAAAAAATAACCCCTGTATTTGGTTGGATTGTGTTTATGCAGTAGTTCGCCTAGCCCGGTAACCCAGCAGATGACGGCTATGAGCATCTCCCAGGACACATCAACCACTGATTCAGACAGAGCGGAAGTAGAGGAGGAAGAGGAGGGTGGCTCGTCTAAAAGCACAGGTCTGCTGAGTCTCATATTTACACATTGTACAAAAATATTCTACTCAGAAAATATACTAAAAGAACATTTTGATCAATTATTAAATTGATTTAAATAATTTTTATCAGTACTATTGTTGTTACTTCTATGTTTTTGTATAGTGATTGCTTCTTAAGAAAATGCTATATTATTGTAAATGATGTATTGAAATGATAATGTTGCCATTAAAATAGCCATTGTTGCTGAAATGGTGTCAAAATTATTCTCAGGGTTATTATAGTTAATTAATACTAAAACCATAAAATGGCTTTTGTTCCTTGAAATTAAATAAGCTTTAACTAAAATAAAATTAATAAACTATAATGTACTATAACGGCACTGGTCATTCTTGGTCTCCTCTTTTATATCAATTGAATAATTATTAGCAGTGTTTAATGTTTCTTTAAAAAAATTTAAGCATTTTAGAAGCACATTTCTTTGGTTATTTAAACTGTTTTGCAGCGTTCACAATTTGAATAGAATTTTGTAAATTAATTTGAATTTTATAAATGTATTCATCTTATTTTTCTTTTAAAATCACTTTATATTGTAATTTTTGCTAATTAAACCATTGCATACATACTAAAATGTTCAACAAATCAAAGAAATAATTGGCAGGTTATTCTAATATTAAACCAGTTGTTAGTAGAAGTTTTATGTAGTATTATAATAATTCTGTGGTTTTGAGTCTTATAGATTTTGAGATTTGATCTTGTTCGTATGTTTAATTATGAAACACCATAATAATATGAAAAGAAGAAACAAATCTTGGAAAAACTTGAACAACTCTATCCAAGTTAAAGCCCCTCCTTTCAATTCATTTTATGGGAAGACATGAATACTGATCTTTCATTAAATCATTGATATGAGTGTTGGAGTCTCATGTAACCTCCGAAGCTTGGAAGTTCATTATGTTTAAGAAATGATCTGTCAAAGGCTGACCATGTCTTTAATCACAGGGCCAGTAGGGGAAGCTGCACAGGCTTCTTCAGATGGAGATCAGACTCCTGACAAGAACAAAAAGAAGAATCGATGCTTCACTTGTAGGAAAAAAGTTGGCCTCACGGGTAAGCACCAAGGGGAGAAGCTTTTTGTTTTGTGAATGAGGGCTGGGCCGCACTTATCTTTGAGCAGTTTTCAAAACTTTACAAAATATAGCTTTACTACTAAGCTGTTTATTTTCCTGCTTCGTTAAGAGAGTCACAATACGATCTCCTTCTAGTTTTAGTATTCCAGCTCAAATATTCACTTTTTTGTTTAGTCTTATTCCCATTTCTTTTACACATAAAGCGATTTTCCTGCATGCAAATGTATTGATGATAATAATAAGAAATGTTTCTTGAGCGCCAAATCAGCATATTAGAATGATTTCTGAAAGATCCTGTGACATTGAAGACTGGAGTAATGATGCTGAAAATCCAAGGAATAATTTACATTTTAAAATATATTAAAAGAACATTTAAAATGTTTATAATATTTCACAATGTTTTTTACCGTTTTTTTTTTTTACCAAACTTTTAAAAGGTAGTTTATGAATATTTTCCAAGATCAACTTAATTGCTCATTTATTTCATTAAAATATAAATCTGTCAATTTGAGTTAATTTGTCATAGTTTCTATCTGTAGTCAGACAGCATACTGCAAGTTAGTGCTGCATTTCACATGGTCCTGCTGGTATCCTGCCTATTCTTTAGAGACCTCAATGTTAAAACTTATATCCATCTGAAATACATGGCCGATTGAAAGACTGAATCAACTTTCCTTTGTTTTCTGTAGGCTTTGACTGTCGCTGCGGTAACCTGTTTTGCGCTATCCACCGTTATTCTGACAAACATGACTGTCCCTACGACTACCGAGGAGCCGCTGCCGCCCGCATCCGCAAGGAGAACCCCATTGTGGTAGCTGAGAAGATTCAGAAGTTATGAGGACTGACAGCTAAATGAGCAAAAATAGTTTGACCTGCAAGTTTTGGAACCATGGCGCTGAATAACACCATTCTAAACTGGGTTCATGTCTTCATTGTAGGATAAGGTGGGTGGGGTTGTAGGGTACAGCCCCTGCTTGGCCACTCCCTAAACTATCATCTCCCTGTCTCTCCCAGAAGGCCGGTGTAGAGGTATGTGTGTGTGTGTGTGTGTGTGTGTGTGTGAGAGAGAGTGAATGTGTGACGGGTTGAGAGATGTATGAGTATGTTTTTTGTTTTTTGTTTTCTAGAGAGCCAGGGAGAAGAGGGATTGGTTGTCAGGTGGGCATCCATGTGCACCGGGGGGAGGGTGGACTCCTTAGTTTTTACCCTGCTATTGATTTTTGTTAGGATATTACCATTATTTTTTTATAGGAGCCCTGAGATGCGGGTTCAGGAGTCCGATTGGAAAGGGTGGGTGGGGTTGGACATCGAGAGGGAATTTCTCTGATATTGCAAAACATTGAAGAATATAGATTTTAATGACTACTCCCACATTTACCCATGTAAAATTATTTTACTGTGTAATTCTTTTTTTCTTTATTCTGATGAATTATCCCGACATGTCAAATGTAAAAAATATTTCTCTTTTATATATTGACTCATCATGCTAATGTTGGGTGCATGAATAGTTATCAGATGGGGTTTGAAGGGGGGAGGGGTGGGGTGTAGCAAGAGCCTTGACATAAGCGAGTGACTGAGGTTTTTTTTTTCTTTCCTTTTCTGTTTTAATGAGTGTATGGCATCAGAAGATCTATATTAATATATTGTATGTAGCTTGAATTGTGTGATTGCATTTTATTTATTTTGTATTATCATTTGGTTGGTTGGTACTGGAGGATTGGAAGCATTTGTCCAAAAAAAAAAAATCCAGTAGGTTATCCCTTAATGATATTTCTGTCTGTTTACATATGCATTTAAAAAAAACATTATAGGTCCTGATGGAGTAGAGTCAGACTGGATTGGGCTTTTCAGAATCAAAGCAAAAGATCGTTCTTCAGTTTCGTCACACAAACGCAGCAAAAAGTGCAGTTAGTGTAGGATCCTCAGTGCTGTACGGAACCTAGCAGGCCCATTATTGCTAATGCATGCCAGCGATGAACTTTTTTTGACCTTTGCCATAAGAGCCGCAGAGCTTCGAGAGCAAGGTATTCAATAACCACCAGCAGACCAATGAATGATGCTGATGGAACCAGCTACTAATTTGTTTATTAGGCGACGCCTTTTCGTTCCAAAAACATGTATTTACAATTAATACTACTCATGGTGCAAGATGCACACACACTTCCCCAACAGATAAATGTTGCATGCTTGCACAAATATTAAATGCAGAGTTTGCTACAGCCACATATTAAAATTGCAACACGAATGTAAAACAAACGTCCCATTGCATGGGCGAATGAAGCCTGCTTTCCAAATGAACAGGATTCTAATGTAAAGACTATGTGGCTGCCATTCTAAAATAGAATGTTTAAGGTTTTAGAAAGAACAGGAAAGGTTCAGCAGGAAAAAAAACTTTTTTGTTTGTAGTGTTTAGTAACTACCCATACGTAAGGAGAAAGGTGCTCTGTGTGTGTTTTCTGTCATCCTTTGAGTGACTCTTGTCTCTTTGTGCTGGTTGTTTTTAATTACTTTTTTTTGTGTGTGTAAAAGGGCTGAAACAACCATTTTGTATTTATCCTTAATGTGGTCCAGCAATCTTCCCTCATAATGTCTCTTGATGTGCACATTTTTCCATGATTCCTATACAGCCCCTTGACTTGTTGAAATCAACTTTGGTGGATGTATCCGATTTGAAGTCCTGGTAATGACCATGCTGCTTTATTAAGGAAATAACCTGAGCTTTAATTAGCACCATCTGTGATTGCAGCATTATCCTCAGTGGGGCTGCCAGCTCAAGAGGGCTTTTGTGAAAGGCAGGTGTAAGTAGCTCAGCGAGTTGGCATCTGTACACGCCATGCTTTGCTGAGACGGCATCCTGACAGCCTTTTAATGAGGGTTTGGATCTCATGCTTTCTGTCTGCACCATTTGCTGGAGGATAATCCTACTTTTCTAGGGTTTGAGTGTAGGGATACAGACAGTGTATGGGAAGGCTAGACTCCAGTTCCTGGTGAGATTGTTGTAGTGTGGTGGGCACAAAACTGTGAATGTAGTCAACCGCTTGACTATGAAGCTCCAGTGGGTTAAAAGCCAGTTGGTCACCTCTATTGTTGCCTTCATTGTCTTATCAGACCGTTGGCACTGTATTCCAGTGCATTATCCCTTCAATGCTAGCAATGATTAATCGCCTTCGTTGCGTGTTATTGAGCAAAATAGAGAAGTGACTTCTTCCTTACTTGTAACTGAAGAAGAATTGCCTTGATTTTAGTGAAGGTGTCAAGATTCATTTTTCTCCCAGAAGTTCATCAGAACATTCAGATGGGTGATGTGAGTTTCAGCTCAGGCGTGTTCGGCAGTACGTTAACCAGCATTTATGAATAATTTACCAGCATGCCCAGTCCCCCAGAGACACCACCAGATACCTTTTTGTTTTCTTTTTAAATTTAGGATTGTATGATGTGTATGAGAAAGTATAAAACCAATAAAATCACAAAGTTTATTTTAAATTTACACAATGTCTTGTGTGGTTCTTTTATTGTGAGCATATATTTGCCCAGACCATCTAAAGCAGTGGTTCTCATCTGGAGGGTCTCATCAGTAAATCTTAAAATGATCAAAATTGTTATTTTAACTTGAATACTATTTTAGAAGAACATTTAAAAAACAAGCAACATTTAGTTGACACATTTTAGCTTTTTTTTATTAAACAGAAGTGCCAGGGGTACCTATCAGCTTGGATAGGACAACTTTTGAAAGCGGCCTTGGATCCAGAAGGTTAATAAACACTGATTCTCATGAAAATAAAGATTGCAAAGTTTTCGTGGCGATGCAATTGAGGAATCATTTTGTGGTATTCTAAAGTCTTATATGAAAAGTGACTCGATTGTCTTTCACTTTTGTTGAAAGAAAAGTGAAAATAGGCTACACAAACCACACAAGCATTTTTTTTTATTACACACGCTAAAGGCTATCTAGTGATAACTTGTAGCAACCTTTTAATAAATTAAACGATTATATGCTTTCATAAACATGTTGAGAAAAGTTATGCAATGCACGTAAACAACTTTATTTAAATAAGAGTATTTGGTAGATGTCTCTCGCATGACTGTAATCATCAGCTGTCTGGCAGATCTGACAGAAGTTCCTGGGATGCTCCTCCCTCGGTGTCTCGTCAGCGTAATTTCCGGATGCGGTACAGTGAAGAGCAAAGACGTTTTAACAGGAGGACTGACATCCACTTTGTATGATTTCCGTACTGAGGACTCGCCGGGTCACGTGCGACTTAGCGGACCCTTTGATTGGTTACATGCCTCAATGGCACTTTTCAGATATTTATTTTATAATAAAAAAAAAAAATAAAGGATTGTAATTTCTTTTAAAAAGCAAAGATACTGATCTGATATTGATACTGATATGTCAAAAAGAAAGTTACTCCAAAGGAAACACATTGTTGGAATTCCCATCTGTGATATTACAAATTTTGCATTTCAAGTAAGGCGAGAAATGTGAAATTTTTTCTAACATCTTCCTATAAATATTTTGCTCACTACGCTTGCAGATGCTTGACAAGAATGTTCTTTTTTTTTTTAAATACAACCGATTTTGTATGGTTTTATTATTGTAAAAGTGTACACAAATTGTCGAAAGAGACAGCATGTGAAACGTCTATATGTTGATTGATTAATTATTTCTATATTCCCAAATATAATATATGCAAATACAAATATATTAATTTTCATGGCTTGCTTTTTGTAGTTTAATTTCAATTTAAACATACTCCGTAATCATACAGTATCGTGTTTGAAAATATCATTTATTAATAATTTTAGCTTTCAAGCCAACAGGTTTTTAATCCATGTTTACTTACACCTCTACAGCGCTTCCTACTTCAAACCGAGACGCAATGAAGAGTGGGAAGGCTAACAAACATCTTTGACTGGAGTGGAAAAAAACACACAGGTCTATTAGCATATACTAGCAGATTATTACATGCCAGGACGGTAGCCGCGAATCAACTCGGAACGACAAACCAGAAATTGAGTTTTATTCCTGGAGGGCTCGGCTTTTTATTTGCGGATGAGACATGTCCTTAGCGGCGTCCAGGCCTTTATTTGTTTTCTGAGAGGAGTTGTAGCTGACTGGCTAGCTGGCTAACTCCCCCCTAACCCCTCACTACGAGCTAGCTACTTAGCGACAGAGGTGTGAAAATATAAAGAAATCCGGCTTTGGCAGGCTGTGGTCAAGAGACCGACACGTATGTGGACAAATATATACATTCATCTGTTTGTTAGCAGTATAATGTTCGTTTGCAGCTGAAATGAAGTGTAAATGTTGAGTTAGCGGTTAGCGGGTCTGTTGGGACTGATGTGACCACTGGTGGATATTTTATTGGAGCCTCTTAAACCGGCAATATCAGGCAATATATATTATTTATATTTGTAGTCTATACAGTGTCAGATAGCAGATAGACTATCAGTTTTAAGCTGGGAGGACAGTATAGCTGGGAGATAGGTTTACTGGATGCCTGAATTCTACCTGGGTATTACTTATTAACCATTTGTTTACTGTTGGAGCTTTTTACTTGTTTAAGCTTTCGTCGAGAATTTTGCATTTTATATATATATATATAAGAGCTCTGTCTTATTTTTGTTTTTGAAAAGGAGCCTGAATGTAGTATTGTTTTTAAAGTGATTGCCCAGTAGATTAGATATTAAATTAGTTATTTATTATATGTAAGTATTTTGTTTAAAAAAAAAAAAGTTTGAACAGAAAAAATTATCGGAGAAATAACCTTAAAATGATGTACATTCACATGAGATCATATCAGTATTCTAGAAAAGGCTGTTTTATTGTATGTTGAGAGGGTCGCCCCCACATGACCAGCAGTGTCATTTAATAATAATAATAATAATATATTATGGAATTTATTGTTGTTACTCCAAATATAATATACTTACTACAGAGTCCTGTTGAAACTGAAGTAATGCAAGTAGAAAAAATTTTAAAATGTTTTGTTAAATATGTATTGACCACAATCTCCGGTCATCTCTTGCAGCTGACAATGAATGGCCTTTCTGTGAGTGAGTTGTGTTGCCTGTTCTGTTGCCCCCCCTGCCCCAGCCGTATCGCTGCCAAGCTTGCCTTCCTGCCCCCTGAACCTACCTATGCCCTCCTGCCCGATCTGGAGGCCGGGCCGGAACCGGCCGGACCTACGGGGACGTCAAGCCTCCGGTCCCGGGGAGGAGGTGGCGGGAGTTCGGTAGGTGGGGGGAATGCTCCAGTGGAGGGGCGCTGGAAGCTCCACCTCACAGAGCGGGCAGAATTCCAGTATTGCCAACAGGATCTGGATGCCACAGAAGTGTTCCTGACGCGATCTAGTAGGGGGAACAGAGTGGGCTGCATGTATATCCGATGTGCCCCCTCTGCCAGGTAGGATGGATGCATTTTTGGATGAGTTGTGATTAGAGGAGTTTTTAGTTTTTTTTAACAATAATATATGTTGAACTCAAAATGTCCGTTTCCTCTGATGGACCCCCCCTTTCCTCCCATGGATCACTTACATTCCTTCATTATTTTTCAATTTTGCTTTGTCCCATTTCCTGCTTCCCTCTCTGAGTTTGTCTGCTATCTTTACCCAGAAGCCACTCCTTCCTGAACACATTCTTTCTTTATCACGCGCCACTTTATTCTCAATGTTATTCTCGCTGTTCCTTTGTTGCTTTATTTCCTCTTCGATTTTCAAAGGATGAGTAGTTGTTTTTTGTTGTGGTATATACTGTGGATGTCTTCACTACACCAAGTACCTGTTACTATGTTTTTGGAAGTCTGGCTTTTATATCATATTTTTATTAAAAATGTTTTTATTTTTATAAAGCTGAAATTATATCAAATATAAATATTTGAAGGAATAACTAAATAAATAAAAAACCCATCCTGGCCACTAACTGAAATAAAATAAAAATTTATGAAATAAATTAAAATGGAGAGTACAAAAGCACTTAATAAATTACTAAAACTACAATTAAAATAAACTGAAAACACACAAATATTAAAATAATACTATTATTATTTTAATAATACTATATAAGAAGTGATACTATAATAACACTGTTTGATATACCATGCCAGTTGTTGTTGTTTGTTTTTTTGCCGGTAGATTTGGATTTAGACGCTCTGGTATTATATGATTCTACACATACACACACACACCCGTGTTAGTTATGAAACTGTTCCCTGCGGCGTATCGGGCTCAGGTTCACTGCAAATGTGCCTACATGCCCAGTGATTCAGCGAGTGAAATTATAGGTTATTAAGTCTCTTTGTGGATCCGTCTTGACTTGGATGTTGAGTCAGACCTTGAAATAGTGTAATGAGTGTACGAGAGAGTGACTTTGTACTACAAATCCCATCATCCCTTTTGTCTGTCTCTCTCCTCAGGTTCACTGTCCTGTTCTCCCATGGTAACGCAGTGGATCTAGGCCAGATGAGCAGTTTCTATATCGGCCTGGGCACTCGCATCAACTGTAACATATTCTCTTATGATTACTCCGGCTACGGGGTCAGCACAGGGAAGCCCTCAGAAAAGAATTTGTATGCAGACATAGACGCAGCGTGGCAGGCTCTACGCTCACGGTGAGACATGAAATCAATACCAAGGCACAACCAAAACAACGGCATGACTGTAGTAGAGTTCAAGGTTTACAGTGCTGCATTTTATTGTATGATAAGCAACTGTTAAAAATTTAAGTCAGTAAAACTTTTTAAAATAGTTTTATTATGCAGATTGATAACTAGTGACAGTATAAAGATATTTATAATGTAACGAAAGATTTATGTGTAAAATAAATGTATGTAACCTAAAATAATAACATTTTTGTTTGTTAGCCTATATAAGCCTTTCTTAAAGGGGTCATATGACGTTACTAAAAAATAACATTATTTGGTGTAATGTTTATGCGGTTTAAGGTTAAAAAAACACATTATTTTCCACATGCTGTACATTATTGTTTCTCCTCTATGCCCCGCCTTTCAGAAACGTGTCGATTTTTACAAAGTACATCGGTCTGAAAAGCTAGGTGTGCTCTGATTGGCCAGCTATCCAGTGCGTTGTGATTGGCCGAATACCTCAAGCATGTGACGGAAATGTTACGCCCCTTACCATAATGTGATGCTGTGTCCCGGTGCGTCAAGACAAAACCAATAAAACCCATTGCAAACGAGGCATTTGTAGCATCCAGTGGGGACATAATTATGGATTATAATGACTTATACTGTCTTTTTACGCATTGCGTTGTGTACCGAGCCATGTAAACGTAAAACCATGTCTGCATTTGTGATCGGAGAAACGACAAACAACAAGTGCTACTCTACACTGCTCAAAACTCGCGTTTGAATCGTCAGTGGCAAATCCTTTAAATATGAAAACGTACTTACAGTCTGTGAGGCAGCATTATTTGTCAGAACACCGGCATTGTAGGCTACTCTCCCAGGAAACAGTCCTCGTCCTCCGTAAAATGTGCTGCACACATCTGAATATTTGGTTTGAATTGTTCTGGAATGGTGTTGTAAATACAACTTAACCACTGATTTCTAGTTGTGTCCTCTTTTGGAAGGCCAAACAAAGTAGTTTCGCTTTCACAACTACACACAGCGTCTCCACAACATGGCGGCAACAACAACAATACTACAGTGATAATAAAAGTTATGCCTTCTTTCTTTGCCTGAACATTTGGGCGGTGTTATGCAAATCTTCCCACACCGTGACGTAGACATGTGGGGCCGTGTTTAAACGAGGCGTTTTAGGAGGGCGTGGACGAGTCTTAACTTCTATAAAGAATTCTCTTTTTGGGTTTGAGACTTTAGTCTTTGCAACTTTAGGGATCTTATCTATTCACGGACAGCTTGTAACTATGGAAGCCCGTTTCCGCCACTAAATAAAAAAATATAATTCTGTAAGTCATAATAATGAAAAACTTTCTCAAAATTATGACTTAGTATCTCGTTATAATGAGAAACTTTCTCGTAATAATGACTTAGTTTCTCGAAATAATGACTTATTTTCTCATAATAATGACTTAGTTTCTCGTAATAATGAGAAACTTTCTCGAAATAATGACTTAGTTTCTCATTATTACGAGATACTTTCTCATAATAATGACTTAACCTAATCCAAAAAAATATATAAAAAAATAATAAAAAAAGACTTCCTCGCCGCCTGCGGAACGCAAGAGTGACAGCACGCTAAATAACATTGAGAATAAATGAAAAAGACTTCCTCGGCGCCTGCGGAACGCAAGAGTGACAGCACGCTAAATAACATTGAGAATAAATGAAAAAGACTTCCTCGGCGCCTGCGGAACGCAAGAGTGACAGCACGCTAAATAACATTGAGAATAAATGAAAAAGACTTCCTCGGCGCCTGCGGAACGCAAGAGTGACAGCACGCTAAATAACATTGAGAATAAATGAAAAAGACTTCCTCGGCGCCTGCGGAACGCAAGAGTGACAGCACGCTAAATAACATTGAGAATAAATGAAAAAGACTTCCTCGGCGCCTGCGGAACGCAAGAGTGACAGCACGCTAAATAACATTGAGAATAAATGAAAAAGACTTCCTCGGCGCCTGCGGAACGCAAGAGTGACAGCACGCTAAATAACATTGAGAATAAATGAAAAAGACTTCCTCGGCGCCTGCGGAACGCAAGAGTGACAGCACGCTAAATAACATTGAGAATAAATGAAAAAGACTTCCTCGGCGCCTGCGGAACGCAAGAGTGACAGCACGCTAAATAACATTGAGAATAAATGAAAAAGACTTCCTCGGCGCCTGCGGAACGCAAGAGTGACAGCACGCTAAATAACATTGAGAATAAATGAAAAAGACTTCCTCGGCGCCTGCGGAACGCAAGAGTGACAGCACGCTAAATAACATTGAGAATAAATGAAAAAGACTTCCTCGGCGCCTGCGGAACGCAAGAGTGACAGCACGCTAAATAACATTGAGAATAAATGAAAAAGACTTCCTCGGCGCCTGCGGAACGCAAGAGTGACAGCACGCTAAATAACATTGAGAATAAATGAAAAAGACTTCCTCGGCGCCTGCGGAACGCAAGAGTGACAGCACGCTAAATAACATTGAGAATAAATGAAAAAGACTTCCTCGGCGCCTGCGGAACGCAAGAGTGACAGCACGCTAAATAACATTGAGAATAAATGAAAAAGACTTCCTCGGCGCCTGCGGAACGCAAGAGTGACAGCACGCTAAATAACATTGAGAATAAATGAAAAAGACTTCCTCGGCGCCTGCGGAACGCAAGAGTGACAGCACGCTAAATAACATTGAGAATAAATGAAAAAGACTTCCTCGGCGCCTGCGGAACGCAAGAGTGACAGCACGCTAAATAACATTGAGAATAAATGAAAAAGACTTCCTCGGCGCCTGCGGAACGCAAGAGTGACAGCACGCTAAATAACATTGAGAATAAATGAAAAAGACTTCCTCGGCGCCTGCGGAACGCAAGAGTGACAGCACGCTAAATAACATTGAGAATAAATGAAAAAGACTTCCTCGGCGCCTGCGGAACGCAAGAGTGACAGCACGCTAAATAACATTGAGAATAAATGAAAAAGACTTCCTCGGCGCCTGCGGAACGCAAGAGTGACAGCACGCTAAATAACATTGAGAATAAATGAAAAAGACTTCCTCGGCGCCTGCGGAACGCAAGAGTGACAGCACGCTAAATAACATTGAGAATAAATGAAAAAGACTTCCTCGGCGCCTGCGGAACGCAAGAGTGACAGCACGCTAAATAACATTGAGAATAAATGAAAAAGACTTCCTCGGCGCCTGCGGAACGCAAGAGTGACAGCACGCTAAATAACATTGAGAATAAATGAAAAAGACTTCCTCGGCGCCTGCGGAACGCAAGAGTGACAGCACGCTAAATAACATTGAGAATAAATGAAAAAGACTTCCTCGGCGCCTGCGGAACGCAAGAGTGACAGCACGCTAAATAACATTGAGAATAAATGAAAAAGACTTCCTCGGCGCCTGCGGAACGCAAGAGTGACAGCACGCTAAATAACATTGAGAATAAATGAAAAAGACTTCCTCGGCGCCTGCGGAACGCAAGAGTGACAGCACGCTAAATAACATTGAGAATAAATGAAAAAGACTTCCTCGGCGCCTGCGGAACGCAAGAGTGACAGCACGCTAAATAACATTGAGAATAAATGAAAAAGACTTCCTCGGCGCCTGCGGAACGCAAGAGTGACAGCACGCTAAATAACATTGAGAATAAATGAAAAAGACTTCCTCGGCGCCTGCGGAACGCAAGAGTGACAGCACGCTAAATAACATTGAGAATAAATGAAAAAGACTTCCTCGGCGCCTGCGGAACGCAAGAGTGACAGCACGCTAAATAACATTGAGAATAAATGAAAAAGACTTCCTCGGCGCCTGCGGAACGCAAGAGTGACAGCACGCTAAATAACATTGAGAATAAATGAAAAAGACTTCCTCGGCGCCTGCGGAACGCAAGAGTGACAGCACGCTAAATAACATTGAGAATAAATGAAAAAGACTTCCTCGGCGCCTGCGGAACGCAAGAGTGACAGCACGCTAAATAACATTGAGAATAAATGAAAAAGACTTCCTCGGCGCCTGCGGAACGCAAGAGTGACAGCACGCTAAATAACATTGAGAATAAATGAAAAAGACTTCCTCGGCGCCTGCGGAACGCAAGAGTGACAGCACGCTAAATAACATTGAGAATAAATGAAAAAGACTTCCTCGGCGCCTGCGGAACGCAAGAGTGACAGCACGCTAAATAACATTGAGAATAAATGAAAAAGACTTCCTCGGCGCCTGCGGAACGCAAGAGTGACAGCACGCTAAATAACATTGAGAATAAATGAAAAAGACTTCCTCGGCGCCTGCGGAACGCAAGAGTGACAGCACGCTAAATAACATTGAGAATAAATGAAAAAGACTTCCTCGGCGCCTGCGGAACGCAAGAGTGACAGCACGCTAAATAACATTGAGAATAAATGAAAAAGACTTCCTCGGCGCCTGCGGAACGCAAGAGTGACAGCACGCTAAATAACATTGAGAATAAATGAAAAAGACTTCCTCGGCGCCTGCGGAACGCAAGAGTGACAGCACGCTAAATAACATTGAGAATAAATGAAAAAGACTTCCTCGGCGCCTGCGGAACGCAAGAGTGACAGCACGCTAAATAACATTGAGAATAAATGAAAAAGACTTCCTCGGCGCCTGCGGAACGCAAGAGTGACAGCACGCTAAATAACATTGAGAATAAATGAAAAAGACTTCCTCGGCGCCTGCGGAACGCAAGAGTGACAGCACGCTAAATAACATTGAGAATAAATGAAAAAGACTTCCTCGGCGCCTGCGGAACGCAAGAGTGACAGCACGCTAAATAACATTGAGAATAAATGAAAAAGACTTCCTCGGCGCCTGCGGAACGCAAGAGTGACAGCACGCTAAATAACATTGAGAATAAATGAAAAAGACTTCCTCGGCACCTGCGGAACGCAAGAGTGACAGCACGCTAAATAACATTGAGAATAAATGAAAAAGACTTCCTCGGCGCCTGCGGAATGCAAGAGTGACAGCACGCTAGCGCCATCTGTTGGTCAAAGCCACGCAGGAACACCGCTAACATTGCATGTGATGCATGAAAGGGACAGCTAATAAAACTAATAAATCATCGAAATACACATCTATAAATTAAGTTTATATGTGTAATGGCTTTCATTTCTTCATAAAATGCCTGGATTTCTTAACTGAAATATTGGTCTGGAATGTTTGAAGCCA
>NW_015505254.1:708338-711038 GCF_001515645.1 Sinocyclocheilus grahami | reverse complement strand
TTTTTTGGATTAGGTTAAGTCATTATTATGAGAAAGTTTCTCATTATTACGAGATACTAAGTCATTATTTCGAGAAAGTTTCTCATTACGAGAAACTAAGTCATTATTATGAGAAAATAAGTCATTATTTCGAGAAACTAAGTCATTATTACGAGAAAGTTTCTCATTATAACGAGATACTAAGTCATAATTTTGAGAAAGTTTCTCATTATTATGACTTACAGAATTATATTTTTTTATTTAGTGGCGGAAACGGGCTTCCATATGTAACACTTCAAAGAGAAAGGAAAACTTGAAATCGCATCATATGACCCCTTTAAAAGTGCTAAAAGAATCCTTAATAGGATCAGTAAGAAACCATTAAGTGGAATACAAACCAGAATCGAACGGAGCACAATTTTCTTTAATTCTGGACTGTGAATATTTTCAAAGACTGATGAAAATTCACACTGCACTCTGTGTGAATAGTTCTGGCACAATTTTTTCCCAGCAATCTGCAATTCATACTGGTCTTAATGTGAATAGGCTGTAAATCACATTGACATGAGATGGTTATTTGTTCATTATATTACATTTAATTGGCTTTTGATTCCTCTCTTTCAAACAGATATGGCATCAGCCCAGAGAATATTATCCTGTATGGACAGAGCATTGGCACGGTGCCTACAGTAGACCTGGCATCACGATACGAGTGTGCAGCTGTGATTCTCCACTCCCCCCTCACCTCTGGCATGAGGGTGGCCTTCCCCGACACTAAGAAGACTTACTGCTTTGACGCATTTCCCAAGTGAGTACCAAAAACTTTGGGTTCCTCTTTGTGCTTAGTTAATTGTGTGTTGCTTCCATTATACTGGAGGATTGACAGGGCATCATCATTGTGGTTTGTTTATGAGCTGATGATTTGCCTTGTCATGGCCAGCACAGATTGCAGCTATTTATGGGCGATTCACTGGGTTTTGGTTTTGGCGAGAGCAAATAGAGTGTGATGTGATGTGGATTGCTGCCGGAGATTATACTGAGCTTCTCGTTTCGACACAAAATGCGTCTGACTATCACACATTGAAATATATAATGCTAAGCATTTTTCAATCTTAAAATGAGACCTTCAGCTCTTGATTAAAGGGAATAAGAGTTATTATTCTTCAAGTTTCATTACAATAATTTTCATTGTTGCATGTCAGCTGTGACAGCGAAATAGTGGAGCTCGGAGGGAGGTTGACTATGCTCGGTGGGTGTTGTCACTCAGTGCCAGTGTAGCAGAACACATGGTCGCCATACAGCTTCATTCAAAACCACCACTGTTCTCGTACAAATGATGTGTAGTTGGCAGGCAGCTGTTTAGTTTGCTGGCACGCATCCATACACGCGTGTATACAACACATGCACCACACTTGAATGTAGTTAGCTACATAACAATTTGTAATTGTTGTTATTATTTATAAGTATTTGTATGTTCTGTTTCGAAAGTTTGTAGTCCATATGTAATTTTTTTTTATGCTGACCAAAATTAGTAAAAATGGTAATATTGTGAAATATTATTACATTTGAAAATAATAAATATTGCTTTTTCATATAATGTAAAATGTCATTTATTCATGTAATGGCAAAGCTGAATTTTCCTCAACCATTACTCCAGTCTTCAGTGCCACATGATCCTTCAGAAATCATCCTAATATGCTGATTTGCTGCACAAGAAACATTTCTTTTAATTATCAATGTTGAAAACGGTTGTGCTGCTTATTTTTGTGGAAACGCCATTCTTTCAATAGAACAGCATTTATCAATTTCTTTTTTTATTGTTATAAGTGTTTTTACTGTCACTTTTGATCAATTTAAATGGGCCCTTGCTGAATAAAAGTATTAATTTCTCACATGAAAAAAAATGCTGACCCAAACATTTTAAAAGTAGTGTATATTCTATTATTACAGATTATGTATTCAGCTGTTGAATTATACAGTACATTTAAAATATTTGGCATAAAAAGTGAACATCAAAATCTGAGTGACATTTTCAAAAATTTAAAATAAGATACAACTAATAAATTAGAAAATCCTGTTACTGGAAAGCTACAGTTTGAGCTGTTATCACGCTACTGAAAAATTAGTTGGAGCTGAAATTAATTTATGGTGTTTCATTGATCATATATGTCAAGTGGGAAATTAGCTTTTCAATCTATTAAAGGGGTCATATGATTTTGTTAAAAAGAACATTATTTTGTGTATTTGGTGTAATGAAATGTTAATGTGGTTTAAGGTTAAAAAAACACATTATTTTCCACATATTGTACATTATTGTTTCTCCTCTATGCCCCGCCTTTCTGAAACGCGTCGATTTTTACAAAGCTCATTGGTCTGAAAAGCGAGGTGTGCTGTGATTGGCCAGCTATCCAGTGCATTGGGATTGGCCGAATACCTCAAGCGTGTGACGGAAATGTTACACCCCTTACCATACTGTGATGATGCCCTGTCAGGCCGGAGCGATGATTCAAAAACATGAAAACCCATTATAAACGAGGCATTCGTTGCATCCAGTGGGGCCATAATCATGGATTATAATGACTTATACTGTCTTTTTACTCATTGCGTTGCATCGCGCCGCGTAAACATAAAACCATGTCTGCATTTATGATCGGAGAAATTACAACAAGCCCTACTCTACACTGCCCAAAAACTCGCTTTAAATATATAAAATATAAAAAC
>NW_015505254.1:682598-707643 GCF_001515645.1 Sinocyclocheilus grahami | reverse complement strand
CCAAACAAAGTAGTTTCGCTTTCACAACAAAACACACAGCGCCTTCACGACATGGCGGCGGCAACAACAATACTCCAGCAAGAATAAAAGTTACGCCTTCTTTCTTTGCGTGAACATTTGTGCAGCGTTATGCAAATCTTTCCACATCGTGACGTAGATATGTGGGGGCGTGTTAGAACGAGCCGTTTTAGGTAGGCGTGGCTGACTCGTAACTTTTATAAAGAATATCTCTTTGGATTTGAGACTTTAGTATTTAGCAACTTTACAGATCTTCTTTATGCACCAAGAGCTTGTAACACTCCAAAGAGAAAGGAAAAATTTAAATCGCATCATATGACCCCTTTAATTCAGTAATTTTTTTCTGTTTATTGGGGAAGTCGTGTTTCTTCTAAAACCCTGTGTTCATTTGTGTGTTTCTGTTTCAGCATTGAGAAAGTATCTAAAATCACGTCTCCAGTGTTGATCATCCATGGGACAGAGGACGAGGTGATCGATTTTTCCCATGGGCTGGCCCTGTACGAGCGCTGCCCCAAAGCCGTGGAGCCGCTGTGGGTGGAAGGAGCCGGACACAACGACATCGAACTGTACAGCCAATACCTGGAACGCCTGCGTCGTTTCATCGGGCAGGAATTGGCCGCACAACACGCCTAAGCTCTCCTCCGTCTCCCTCTTGTCATCCCACCATCTCCCAGTCTGAGCGAGAGTGAGATGGATGCGTCAGTAACTTATTGAAGGCTGCCAGTTTGTATGGACAACGTTATTGTTTGAGCAGCTTGACACATGCTCCGCTGGTCCGATTTGTTTTCCTAAGTGTTTTCTTTTTTTCTCCCTTTGTTTGTCATCTCCTTGTGCATGTGTGTACGTATGTGTGCGCATGGGAACTCTGGGGGATGGAAGTGGAATTTCTCTGGAGCAAGAATGGATGGACGAATTCCTCTACCGGTTTCAGTCCAAAGGAAAGAAGCCAGATGCTGTCCTGTACCTCCAACCTGATGGTGTTTGTCAATATCTGAGCATTCATTTGTCAGTTGAGCGGTTCACATCTCTGACCTGCTCCCATGATGCCTCAGCCTGTGAAATCTTCACTTCCCACTTCTCATCAGGCACCCTAAAATAGCTCATTCTCTGAGCCTGGCAAATTTCCTAGCCTTGCTGACCCTGCAGGATGGAAAAAAACGGTTGTTAATGTGGAGGATTTCAGGATTAAGTTTTGAAGCATCCTACACTGGTGCAATGATGCCCACCTCTGCATCTTCATTCATTCGTTTAACCATTTGGCTTGCTCTGGACTGTGTGTGTGGGTCCGTCCGATGCTGACCTCTATTCCCTTCCAATGAGTTTTTGCCTTTATGTAAAAGCTGAGCTTGGGATTAGATGACACCTAATGATCTACACCGCTCCAGGCAGGGAAAGCGCCAATCCTGGGACGTTGGCTTTTGTTCCCAGCATTATCAGTCTTTTTTTTCCCTCTTTGCTGTCTCTTTCCTTTCTTCTCAGCATGTGAGAGTGTCCATAGCACCCTGAGGTGAAAGAAACTGGGAGGGCTGCTCGCTCATCATCATATTTCAGTGAAACCGCCACACTTGGGATGACATGATACGGAGTACATTCACGTCCAGATCCATACATCATGTTTCTGAACTGTTGGGCCAGTAGAAAGACCAAGGTTTCATTATCTTGTCGGGACTTTCCTAAAGCCAGATCTTCGGTGTAGCACACAAGTAGTTTAACCTTTTGAATGGGTTTTGGGTTAATAAATGGTTTAATTGTGTAAGAACAAATAATGCATACAACGCAGGTAGCAGTCAGAGGTAAAAACAGAAAGCACTTCTGAACCCTGTGGCAAAGAGACACAACTCGCAACCAGTTTTTCTCATTTTCAGCCTAACGTCAAGTATGTTTCTATCACGGGAATGTTATTCCTCTATTGTTGGCATTTGAAATGGAGCTCAAGCTATAAGCATGCATATTTACTGTCTCTTTGGTGATTGTTATGTTTAAGCAAATCTTTAAAAAAAAAAAAAGCACATAATTTAAAGACTCCTTTTAATGATAATAAAGGATTTCCCTTTTTCATTCAACGCCAAATTGCTAGTTAGTGGCACATGGTTTAATCCATCTAAGTAATGTTCTGAGCTGTGGGTAGGTTTAAAGACACAACAGTGAGGTCATTTAAAACCTATTTTTGCCATCTCTAGTCAAGCTGCTCGTCTTCAAAGGGAGTTCGTCTGATATGATCTGGATGCAACTATGACTCTTAAAGTTATCAGGTGTATTAGGAAGATTGTAACAGCTTTGAAAAACACTAGCGGTGAATTCAGTGTCTTTCTTTCAAACTAAGCTTTTCAACTGTGAATTATCAAGGGAACTTGCTGCTATAGATCTCGATTGAATGGTCTCAATGAAATTAAAGGGCCGAACCCTGCAACCCTTTGTTGTTTTCCGATGCATCAAAGACTACCATGCCTTTTCAATGAGATAAGACATCGCTTCCTCTGTCTGCCGTGATTCATTCTTGCCCTTTTAACACTTTGGGCTGCACAGTCATTCTGGATTCCACAACAATTTGTTTAATTTGATTCATTTCAATATCTTGTCTGGGTAGGTCTTTGCTAGATGAGTATTCTGATTTTATGGCTCCAGAGTTGATTAGACATCTGATTTAATCTCTAGATATTCTGTTTGTCTTTTTTTTTCTGGTTAACATTTATCCATCCACTCCACTTGGTCTGTTAGTATGTGCTCTGGTTAAACTGACTCTCATTAATGCACAAAGCACAGTGATTCTGTATTCAGAAAACACTGGTTTGTACATAATATCTGAAACCTAATTCCAGCAAATCTGATTCCATGTTTCATCATGTATTTAAGTATGTGCTCTGTGGTTGGACACAAAGGGGCTTCTTCATTCTCCATTCTAACCAAAGATGGCAGCTGTTGGAGTTGCAATGGCCGCCCACTGCCATTTGTCAGCGCTCAGATGTTGATTGAAGGAGGAGGCGGTGGACTTTGGCTGTTCAGACAGAGCCAGGTCTCACACAATACAGCCTGTTGTTAATGCCGCAGAGGGGAAGTTTTTGTGTGGACTGTTGGTGCGTGTTTACCTCCTGTAAGACACAAGTGTTTGGAGGGCCGAAGCAATACCGACTTGGAGCCAGCAGACTGGATGTGAGGATGCTCTGTGTGTGCATACAAGAGGGGAGGACGTTGGTTTGGGGTGGGGCTGGAGTTACCCAGAGGCTCCATCCCAACACATTCAGATTCAGCTCTTATTAAGATAGTTTTTTTTTTCTTGTTTAAAGAAAGTAAGTTATAGAAAAGTCTTTTTAAAACTATCAGATGTATGTACTGTATAACATTGTTTGAGAAGCTTAATCTTGAGGTTTGAGAATCAGTTTTTTTATCTTAATGGATCGGGAGCAAGAGTCATCGGGGTGTTACTGTTCTATCCTTTTATGCATTATTCTAATGTTTTTAGTTTTAAATATGTCTTTTTCCTTTTCCAGAATTAATAATAAAAAAGAGAGATCTTAGAAAATAAAATTATGAATTGATAATTGTTGTAATTTATAGAGCAATGTATTATGTGAGTGTATAAATAAATATATATAAATAAATATATATATATAACTAAATATTAAAGCTGATGACCATCTACATATCTTAGAAATGGCAGAAAGAAAACACCCTTAACCTATTATTTGAAGTCATGGTACAGAGCATAATGAGCACAAAATGCAGGTTCAGTGTATATCACAATTTTCTCCAGACAGCTAGCCAGTCATAAATGTTCTAATAAATAAATAAATAAATAAATAAATATATATATATAAATAAATAAATATATATATATATATATATATATATATATATATATATATATATATATATATTGGTTAATACATTTACATTAGTTGATAATTATTGAAAAATTATCATTATTATCAGTCAAATAATTGTAAACCTAACATCACACAGGAATATCACATTTATACAGCAATACATTTCCATTATTTTTAATTGATTTGTTTTACGTTTACATTTATTTTAATAGATTTTAATAATTGGACAATTATTCATATTTTCAAATTCATATTTGATGTATTTTATCTTGAACGTTGCATTATGAATTGATAGTTATCGTAAAGATATTTTCTTGAACAGAAGAACTTGAAACAGGAACATCACATTTACATGCAGAAATATTTATATTTGTTTTAGAGCATTTATTAACATTTAAATAAATTCAATACACTTATATATATAAACATTTAATGTTTTATTTAACCTTTAACTTGGCAATGTGAATTGATATTTATTGTAAATCTTGTAAAGTGAAACACTAATATCACATTCACATGCCAATATATTTACACTTATTTTATATTACGATTCGTTTTAAAGCATTTATTCATATTTAAATACATTTAATACATTTATATTTTAATACTATATGTATTCATAATTAACCTTGAATTTGACAGTATGAATTGATAGCTATTATACATATATATTATGTATAATGTATAGTCTATACATAATGTATCATATCATGGAACATGCTGGAACACATTTGTCTGCTGAATACATAATACATTTACATTTAGTCGTTTAGAAGACGCTTTTATCCAAAGCGACTTACAAATGAATACATTTTAAATATTTGAATACATTTATTTACATTCTCATTTAATACATCTATTTTGTATTTTAATATTTAATGTATTTAATATGAACTTGAAATGATAAATTATTAGCTATTGTAAATCTCTTTTCTTGTAACTGCTCTCAGGGACATCACATTTATATGGTGATATATTTTACAGGCTGAGCGGGGCTGAGTTTCCCAGAATCCTTGGGCTATAAAAATCCTCAAGAATCGTAAAACGATGGTAGCAGCTGACCTGCATATTAAATTGTGATCCACAACTCCTGTGGCACAGACATTAAGTCCCAACAATCAATGATGAGGCATTTATAATTCAAGGCACAAAGAGAAACATTTTGATGTGTGAGCGTGACGGATAACGTTCTGTTGCCGTTGGCCGTGTTTTGTTTGATTTCTCTTTTCATCTATGTAGTCTTCTCCTCAGATTCATCAGTTAATGCCAAACCGGTCTCAAGACTCTTGATTTGAATCTTCCTGTGGAAAACAAACCAGTACGAGAGTGCATGTGTGTGGGCGATTTCTGGAGCAACAGATGGGTTCTGTTATTATCTGTAACAACAACAACAACAACAAAAAACTCAAATTATCTGCCTCGTTTTAATTACTGCCCTGTGAGCTTTGGCATGACCCAGACTATCGGCAACAGCTACAGTCAAGAGGCATTAATACTGCCAGATGGGATTGAAGGCCTTCTGATAAACGCACACACAATGCCTACATCTGAACATGTATGTGGATATGCACACAAAACCTTGTTTCTACAGTCTAACCACACTTGAATTATTCTCACAATGCTAATTTGCTTGCATTCAAATGCATCACATTAGTTTGAGATTGCTCTAGATGTGATATGCTAAATACATGGAACATTAAAGGAATATTCCGTGTTCAATTCAAGTTAGGCTCAAACTACAACATGTGGCATAATGCTGATTACCACAAAAATAGATTTGAACTTGTATTTGGTAACAGTCAGGCATTTACAGTGGAAGGGAATGGCGTCAAGCTGTTAATGTTAAAATACTGTATTGCCACAACATGTAAACCATCCCTGCTGAAAAAAACAATAGAAACCATCACATAATTTGTAATGGTTTTACTGGTTATAACGGGACTTGTATTGGTTTTAATGGAAACTGTAATGGTGCTTGTAGGTTTCTACTGGTAACTGGTCGCCTTCTATTAGTGGCTTGTTAATAAATCCTAATGGAATATGTTCCAAAACACACTACAGAAAAACATTTTTAATGGTTTTAATGGTTAAAAGTTAATGGTATTTGTAGTGAAAACCATTGGAATTTCTGTGATGGTCTCTATTGTTTTTTGTTTTGTTTTCAGCAGGGATATGCGTTTAGCATCATTTTAATGTGGACAAATCGCCAAGTATCCTACCTTTGTTGCCATAACAGCGTAACGCCAACAACTGTGTAGCTCACATAACAAACAGGTTCTAGCAGAAGAATTAATGGAAGTATAAAATTATAATATTTACATTAACTTTACTGTTTCAAATCCTCCAAAAACGTAAGTGCCTCACTGTAAACTTTTTTTCTTACAAAAACGATATGATTTTGTGTTAACCAACATCATGCCATTTTAGTACTATTATTTACTGTTTGAAGGCCAACATTTCTGTAGAAAACTCAGATTTCCAGTTTTATACACATTCTTTAGCTCTTTGTTTAGGCCTACTGTCAGTGCAAGCTTTGTTATTGTACGTAGGCCTATTTATTTCAGCACACTCCAAAGGTAGATAACTAGACGAAAAATCACTGGTTGCTTCAGAAGACGTGATTGTTTTTACCATAGCTATCCTTTGACTCTTGAGTTTGTATGACAGTTTGCCTGAGGCTTGCTAGGGGGAGATGCAGTGCAGATTTCAAATCCGACCACTAGGGGGCACTCACTACATTCTCAATGCACTGAGACATGCTCATTCAAATGGCTAAGTAATAATCAACTGTTCTGTTAGACATAAATGTGAAAAAAACTATGCTTTGTGAGTGTGCTGTACGTCAGAATTAAACGATCTGCTAAAAAATGGCGTAAAAACATCCCTTTGAACTGCATGTCCATGATAAATCTCTATGGGGATAAATAGACTTAATAGACAGATAGATTTAATAGACTAGATCTGACAAATGCAAATATAACATATAAAAAGTGTCATAAACCGCATAATTTCTTTTACATTCCACTTTTTAGTGTCATATTTATACATTTGTCAGATCTGCTCTATATAGATGAAGCTCTTTATTGAAGATTCATCATGGAATTACCCTTCCTGATAATAATAATAATAATAATAATAATAGAAGTAGCTATTAGAGTAGCTATCAGTTAAAAACTCACACTCACACAACTCACACCAGCACACTAACAAGGCAGCATGTTTGATATTTGATTCATGCAGTGTTAGGTTTGCATTTACTTTCTTTTACTACATTCTGTAATTAGCATCACTGGTGAAACTCTTCCTTCCTCACCACAGCCACAACATATGTGTTTGCACTTCATTACAGAGTGTTTCATATCTTCACTGTCATCTGAGGTCTGCATGAAAGAAATCTGTGCTGCAGTCTCACTGTGGAGGGGGGAAAACATCAGAAGTATGTGTTTAGTCCTCACTGTTTTTGTGCCTGTGTCTACTACACTGCTAAACAAACAAACATAACCCAGAGTGCTTGTGAAAAGAGATAGATCTGTTGATGGAAACCAACTGAGCTGGAATATTGCACATTGCATTTGTCACGGTTATTGTTTTGTGTATTTTTCTTGAGTGGTCTTGAGCATTTTTTCCCAAGACCAGCTACGGCCCCTGAGGCCAGCGGTGTCATATGGTTCTGCTTTGCTCACATTTAGCTTCATTGGGTCGATTTATTGTGGTCCAAATTGGCCTGGATATTGGGTAACTGAAGATTCGGGGACAGCAGGCGAATGGATGCAGTGCCTGAGGATATTAGGGTTATTCCTGCCCTGTTGCCAATATTGGCAACCTCTTATGCTGTATGATCGCAGATAATCTGATCAATCATGTGCTGTGGTGTACGTTTGCATACTGCACATCACCCCATAACCTAATTAAAAGAATATTTCACCCAAAAATGAAAATTTATATTTATCCAAGATTAGTTTTTTCATTGGAACAGATTTAGAGAAATTTAACATTATATCACTTGCTCACAAATGGATCCTCTGCAGTGAATGGGGGCCATCAGAAAGAGAGTCCAAACAACTGATAAAAACATCACAGCATTCCACAAGTAATCCAGACGACTTCTTGTGAAGTAAATATTTGCATGTTTGTAAGAAACAAATCCATCATTAAGGCATTTTTTAACTTTAAACCACAACTTCTGGCCAAATTACCAGTCCATAATAATAAAAATGCTTCCTCCAGTGAAAAAGTCCATCCCCTGTTGTCATCTCATGTCAAAAATCCACCACTGTATTTGTTTAGAACTCTTTTGGACTGTTTCTGCTTGTAAACAGTACTTGATCTGTGCATATTTTTCTCCTGATTCAGATGAGATGACTTTTTCACTGGAGAAAGCAATATCATAAAGGAATCATATTTTAGCTGCAAGCAACGTGTGGTTTACTTGTGGAGTATAATTTTGAGGTTTCAGCTGTTTGAACTCTCATTCTGATGGCACCCATTCACTGCAGAGGACCCAATGGTGAGCAAGTGATGTAATGCTAAATTTCTCCAAATGTGTTCCCGGATGGCCTGAGGATGAGTACATTTTCATTTTGGGGTGAACTATTCCTTTAAAATTATGTTTTCTATTTAGAATAGTAACATTAATTTATTGTCGTTGCCTGAATGTTATTTATTAGCATGCTTATTTGTTTTCTTAGTATTTTCGACTCCAGTTTGTGAAGAGAAAGCTGTAGGCTATGACTATATGCAATTTTAATCAACATTATCTTTGCACAGAATTCAATTTTGCTCCAAATACAGTGCATAGGATGCTTGCATACATTCTGGCTGGACTCTTTATATGGATGAACAGATTATACTCTTTCCAGATATCAGCATCAAGGTCATGAGAGCTGTATTGTAACCCTCAAACTCTCCGCCATCTGGTTCTGGCATGAGATGTCATCGCTCTAGCTTTTTATCTCACATCTTATGTCTGGAATCATGTATGTGCTGGCTACATTTGGTATCAGTAACATAGAGGTTAGAGAAACAAATCATGACAAAGATGAAATATGATACATAAACTTCTGCCCTGAGACCATTTATCATTTAATAACATATTAGTGTGTGACCTTGGCCAGGCGGATACAGGAATTGGACTGAAACATATTTCACGTGGATGTAATATAACTTCGAAGACTTAGCCTTGCATCAGCAGTAAAAAATAATTCACCTGCCACATCTGCCCCGTTCAGTGACAAACTGTGTGTGTGATATGATTTTGAGGCTTTGTCATTTATTTAATCATTCTTTCTTTTTACACCCTCACACATCTGCATAAATAATTCAGCTTTTTAAACAGCCACACTCAGATAAGGCAAAACATTGAGTTTGGCACAAGTTGAGAGCACACCGTCTCACAATGGATTGCGAGCATGAGTTGAACACAAGTAACATGAGTCCAGTACCCTTAGAACGTTTACTACAGGCTAGATGAAAAATGAGAAAAAAAAGATTAAATCTTTCTTGTGTCTGTTTTCTTAGTATTTCTGACTGGATTTTTGAAGAAGAAGAAAGCTGCTGGCTATGATTATGATGAACTTTAATCAACATTATCTTTGCACAGAATTCAGTTTTGTTGTAACTGCAGTGCATAGAATTCTAAAAGACATTCTTTGTGGTTTGACTATTATATGAATGAACAGATTATGTATTTCATTTTTGTATTGTTTTGCAATTTCTGGCTCTTTTGTGCAATTCATTTTAATACAATTTTAATGCAATTAATTAATATATATAATATTGGAATTTGTGGCTCTTGTGAGATTTTTAAATGTACTTCTGCTTAAATTAAATGCTCTACATTAGTCTGTCAGTTTATTCATTTAATCCCTTTACACAGACTGACATCACTCATTAATCTAAAACATTCTGTCGCCATACATTAAGATACACAAACTTTAAATAAACTTCATATGACTTCTGCAACAAACGCTATTTATTACTCTGACAAACCTATAAAAATATCTGTTGTGATTTTACTGTTTACATTTCATTGTCGTTCCGTGATGTTCACTGGAATGCTTTCACTGTGTTTTTTGGAATGAGTCCAGTGTTGCACAAAACTCCGGAATCTTTTAAATGTCCTGTGAAGTTAACAGTCAGGTTCCATTACACAATCGCGGGGAACTCATCAAACCGTCCCTGAGTGGGCAGCAAGCATGCGAGATGGCTAGAAATACACCCCACTGCTCCTGGGCTGACATTTTTAGAAGCATTTTACCAAACTCATCTGAACATTTATAGAGAGGTGAAACGAAAACCGTTGTCTCCAGGGCAACACAACGAAAGCTAAACGGTTACAGGAACCCATCGTGTATTTTCAGACAGAGTAGGCAGTTAGGCCTATCATTCAGCAGGCTGTCAAAGATACATAAATGAACCCAGTTTTCTGTATGCCTTTTTCTTTCCAGAGGCTTTTAATGTTCCAGACACTCACACTAGCCAGTGTTTATTGCTCTGGGATCATGTCAGGTGTGGGTTGCTGGCGGGTCAGTGGCCGCGGTGTGTTCAGCACTCTGGGTGAGGTGAGATCTCTAATCTGCTCGCAGTTAGACCGCCGTGACAACCTCATCACAGACCGCAGCTGCCTTACCAAACAAGGCCTTCAACTGTGGCACATAGACCACTGAGAAAAGAGAAATGAGACTCTTTTCTATTGATCTATATTCTCTTTTCTAACATTTTACACAATGACAATAATAATAAGTCAACTATAACAATAAAAAGTAAAAAAAAACATGAGGCATTTTCTTAGGAATGTACATTTCTCAAGGTAATTTCAAGAAAATGCATAGAGAAAGAGAGAAATTACCTTGAAAAAGTAAAAAAAATAGTGATTAAGACAAGTAAAATATATATGAAACCAGCATGAACACAAAAAATACATTTCTAAGAACTTGCCACATGTTTTTTAAACTGGATTTTTAAGAAGATTTTTACTTGTTTTTATAGGCTATATACAGTATATTCATAAATATTAAGCTTATTGGGGTGTCACTCTGCATGAGACTTTTACAATCTGAATGAATCTTGCTTTGTCATAAACGGGTCAAATTATCTGATATTTTAATAGTCTTACCGACCTTGACGCATAGTTATGATGGTCCGCAGGAGTCCTCTCTGATATAATTTCTTGTTTTATGATCCCCCCCTGCATGTTTATTCAAGTTCATTAAACCACATGACTTTGATCTGGCAGACAAAATTTTTTCCAATTTTAACAAGCAGTGAAGCAGTTTTGTTATGCCAAACTAATTAATAAGGTTTTCTTTCAAGAATTTCATTCTTTTAATGAGGTCTTTTTCTTCATTATGATATCACTGTTGCATCACTGTCTGACATTTTCGATTTTATGCCATCCATAAAAAATCCAAATGAATTTTAATACAGAAAATAAAAGCATGCTTATCATAGAAGAGGCGTGTTCTAGTCATTGTATGTATGAATTTCCGAATAAATTAATAGATTAAAAAAAGCACAATATCATTGACCCAGCTACCAAGCTCCCCTCTCAGCACAATAGATTGTTAGACTGGTTCAAACCAGCTCCATTTTTATCAGCACTGGACATCTACCAAGTTCAAATGACCTGTAATTGCATTTGCATTCACAAACGTTGAGTCAAGACTCCATGGAGAGTATATTTATTGAGACGCAAGTAATAATGGCTGTTGATTCAATTTGTACATGTGCTTGCGATTATAGCGAAAACAGTAAAGAAAGAGGCTTGGATTTGGGTGGCTGACAAAAGTCACCTAGGGCTCAGATAATTGTTGTGTTTGGCACTTGCTGGATGGATTTCTACTCATGAACAAATAAGGCTTTGGAGCTTTTAGACAGCTATATGATTGAGAATATGTAGACCATTAGGCTGTTTGGTTTCAAGCCAGCACAATGATCTATATGGTGCTTTACGATATGGAATTATGGAGTGAAATCTTGTTACTGCAAGAACAAAAGCAAAGCTACTGTAAAGTCACTGTGTATTTGAAGCAATGGTCCGAAACTGAAGTATCCCATTCCATTAAAAACCTAGACATCTCTAATAATAATGGATATGAACATGGAATAAACTGCACGGCTATTCGCCGGCTGCTATCAGGACCTGCAATCAAATCACAAGTAAATGGAGACATGATGGTTGGCTTGTGACTTCAAGTAATTCGATTGTGCTTGATCACATGCAATGCTGCCCCTGAGCTACGATATATGTCATTACCCAGAGATATCACATTGCACCTCATATTGTGGCATAATGGTGACCTCACTCTTCTTATCTCGCCCAATCACCCATATATGCACCTAGCAACCAGCGCTAGCCTGGAGCGGAAGACAGGAACATTATTTTAGCATCTCCACTAAGAATGAAGACTGTTTCAGAGTTAGCAGTACGCCGATTCAGGGTGATCTTTGGCTGCTTCTCTAGCAGGAGTAAGAGCTAAAAAATGTTGCTCTTCAAAGTTCTTTGTCTCTGATAAACTGCCTCGTTTCGTGTTCCCAACATGGTTTTGTGGCCCGGGTTTGAAGCAAATGCTCCATTTCAGAGCGGCAGTGTGGGATGAAAGCCAGGAAGAACAAAACTGTGCTTCTCTTTTGTTTATTTATTTGTTGTCAGTTCCGTATCGCTCTTTTGCGAGAGCTTTACTTCAGATCAAATGTGGAGACGCGAACAAAGCGAGATGTTTCCCTCAAAGTTTCTTTGGCCTAATTTGATACTTTTTATTAAAAGATCACAATAAGGAAAATCGTACTGGGTAATTGTGAACCATTGGGGCTCAGCCTATTCAATTACCCCAACTGTGACAGCAGCAAATCATATTGACTTTGTGTGCAAGGGCCAGAATTGTCTAATGGTTCTCGTGCTGTTAATTACTCTAAATCATGCACGATATATACCACACACCTAGATTTTTTCTTTTTCTGTGCATAAACATAATTAGTTTGAGTCATGTTGAAGAAATGCTCATGGGTTCATTAAGAGGGACTTTTTCAGGTGTGTTTATATCTGTCTGATAATGTCAGTCTATTTGACATTCATGTACCTGCCCAAGGCATCCTTAGCTTATGAAGTCACCAACTCATCTATTGTTGTCTAGACTCCTTATGACTTGGAGGAGTATGATCACAGAAGTATGATCACAGAAAGAGGAATGAGGAAAAGAAGAGAATTGTTATTATTACCCTCCCCAGCATTTGCTGTGAAAATATGACTTTATTTTGATGTTTTTCCAGCTCGCTCTCTCGGTCTCCAAATTAAATTAATTTACGTTGCCACTTGCGCTTGCTTCTATGCCAAGACTAATCCCCTCATCCAAGTATCGCTGGTTTATTTCCTAACCTCAAATGATTAACAACAAATTAATTCCGCTCCAGTCCGCGTCTCTATTCTGCGTCAGGTTTTGGCATTGACTTGCGTTTGAATAGCTGTGGGTGAGAGACGTACAACAGCGCTGAGATAGCAAACGCGCGATCTTTCTCTTTCAGACCAAACGCTGCGGGCTACACGCCGGGGATTGCTGGAAATATTACATTTCTACCGGACAATAAGAGTTTCCTTTAACGGATTGCAGAGTTTGGACTCAAATCGGAGGCTGCGCCGCGCACCAAACAAACGAACGTGCCTTTTTGTCCACGCGCTCAGGAGCGTGTTGGCGCAGCACTGAATAACTATTGTAGCGGTAGGTGATTGATAAGGCAAGTGTTTCCAGCCCAGACAGACACGTTTTCATAAGGCACAGCTGGTTGCGCTGGCGTGGACTGTTTTTTGCCATCATTTGTTAGACATAAGGCAGTTTATTCCTGTTTATTGCAAACGACTTCTTGGATACTGGATGGCTGTCCGAAGGGGAATACAACGGATGCAGGACCAAGCCGGGAATGCCATTTGTTCACGAGCAGCATAAACGAGCTTTGTTGCGCGGTGTTTTTACCCGGGGACAGGTGTCGTTGTGTACGTTGGGGCGGGGGGTTAGTTGTTGGGGGTTCGGACACAGTTGTCTTAAGGATGTCAGCTCAGGGATCAGATCTGCACAGAGACAGGTGCGATAGAGAGGAGTAGATTTCACGTGGACCCCTCCTCTCTTCTCCTCTCAATCATTCTGGATTATAGTCCCGAGGAGGCGAGTCATTCACAGAGAACCGGGCTCAACGTTTCCCGCGGCTGTTATCGGTAAGTGTGCTGGTTCTCCAAATTGTAAGCTTTTGTTCTGGATTGTAGTGGCTAGCTGTTACGGGTTTTTCCTCTCCAGCTCAGTGTTGCGATGATGGGTTTGGTTCTGCGCGCGCCCCTGAATTGTGTTGTTTCCACACTAAGTAATTATTCTTCGAGTATTGTTCAGACGTGTTATGATTCTTCTTTATGAGGTATTACGCTTATGTAATTAAAGAAGTGCGTTTTTGTATTTAGACATGATTTAGAGAGTTATTGGTCTTGATTTTGCCAATGAAATTCGGGTTGTGTTGAAGCCTTACGTATGGTGGAACAGAATTCAATAATTAACAGTTTTAAACATTTTACAGTAGCTGAGATTCATTTGTCTTGAAAAAATGTGTTTTGGCAACAATATCACTTTACCTTCAGTATTTTCTTTTGATCAATATTGCAATTAGATTATGACAATTTAATTAAATTCAAGTCTTAAAAGATTGTCTTCATTTTAGGTCTCTCATATGCCTCCATTTATTATTTTTTTTATAGCTTTTTGCTCTCAGGTTGACTGCGTTTGTGCAGTCTTTTACAAGTGGTGCATTTCTCAAAACTGAGTGTACTTCCTCAACTCTTCACACAATTATCTTTTCCATCTTGACACAGCAATTAATCTCAAATGCACTTAAATCACCTAAACAAATGAACTCATTCTGCCATAACCTAACTAACATTCACACCCATCAAGACACTGAGCATTACAAGATCTTTTTTTAACAGAAACCAGAAGCCTTTTATAAAACAAGAATGGCAGCTCTTTATTGTGTTGCATGCAGTACAAGGAAAAAAAACTCTCAAATTTTATGCTACAGCATGTCTTACTTTTTGCATACGGTAATTCCACTATAAAAATGTAGCTCTGATACTGTAAAACAAAAACAAGTGTCTGCACATATCACTTTATTTTGATGTTTTTCCAGCTCGCTCTCTCGGTCTCCAAATTAAATTAACTTACGTTGCCACTTGCGCTTGCTTCTATGCCAAGACTAATCCCCTCATCCAAGTATCGCTGGTTTATTTCCTAACCTCAAATGATTAACAACAAATTAATTCCGCTCCAGTCCGCATCTCTATTCTGCGTCAGGTTTTGGCATTGACTTGCGTTTGAATAGCTGTGGGTGAGAGACGTACAACAGCGCTGAGATAGCAAACGCGCGATCTTTCTCTTTCAGACCAAACGCTGCGGGCTACACGCCGGGGATTGCTGGAAATATTACATTTCTACCGGACAATAAGAGTTTCCTTTAACGGATTCCAGAGTTTGGACTCAAATCGGAGGCTGCGCCGCGCACCAAACAAACGAACGTGCCTTTTTGTCCACGCGCTCAGGAGCGTGTTGGCGCAGCACTGAATAACTATTGTAGCGGTAGGTGATTGATAAGGCAAGTGTTTCCAGCCCAGACAGACACGTTTTCATAAGGCACAGCTGGTTGCGCTGGCGTGGACTGTTTTTTGCCATCATTTGTTAGACATAAGGCAGTTTATTCCTGTTTATTGCAAACGACTTCTTGGATACTGGATGGCTGTCCGAAGGGGAATACAACGGATGCAGGACCAAGCCGGGAATGCCATTTGTTCACGAGCAGCATAAACGAGCTTTGTTGCGCGGTGTTTTTACCCGGGGACAGGTGTCGTTGTGTACGTTGGGGCGGGGGGTTAGTTGTTGGGGGTTCGGACACAGTTGTCTTAAGGATGTCAGCTCAGGGATCAGATCTGCACAGAGACAGGTGCGATAGAGAGGAGTAGATTTCACGTGGACCCCTCCTCTCTTCTCCTCTCAATCATTCTGGATTATAGTCCCGAGGAGGCGAGTCATTCACAGAGAACCGGGCTCAACGTTTCCCGCGGCTGTTATCGGTAAGTGTGCTGGTTCTCCAAATTGTAAGCTTTTGTTCTGGATTGTAGTGGCTAGCTGTTACGGGGTTTTTCCTCTCCAGCTCAGTGTTGCGATGATGGGTTTGGTTCTGCGCGCGCCCCTGAATTGTGTTGTTTCCACACTAAGTAATTATTCTTCGAGTATTGTTCAGACGTGTTATGATTCTTCTTTATGAGGTATTACGCTTATGTAATTAAAGAAGTGCGTTTTTGTATTTAGACATGATTTAGAGAGTTGTTGGTCTTGATTTTGCCAATGAAATTCGGGTTGTGTTGAAGCCTTACGTATGGTGGAACAGAATTCAATAATTAACAGTTTTAAACATTTTACAGTAGCTGAGATTCATTTGTCTTGAAAAAATGTGTTTTGGCAACAATATCACTTTACCTTCAGTATTTTCTTTTGATCAATATTGCAATTAGATTATGACATAATTTAATTAAATTCAAGTCTTAAAAGATTGTCTTCATTTTAGGTCTCTCATATGCCTCCATTTATTATTTTTTTATAGCTTTTTGCTCTCAGGTTGACTGCGTTTGTGCAGTCTTTTACAAGTGGTGCATTTCTCAAAACTGAGTGTACTTCCTCCAAACTCTTCACACAATTATCTTTTCCATCTTGACACAGCAATTAATCTCAAATGCACTTAAATCACCTAAACAAATGAACTCATTCTGCCATAACCTAACTAACATTCACACCCATCAAGACACTGAGCATTACAAGATCTTTTTTTAACAGAAACCAGAAGCCTTTTATAAAACAAGAATGGCAGCTCTTTATTGTGTTGCATGCAGTACAAGGAAAAAAAACTCTCAAATTTTATGCTACAGCATGTCTTACTTTTTGCATACGGTAATTCCACTATAAAAATGTAGCTCTGATACTGTAAAACAAAAACAAGTGTCTGCACATATCTGTGCAACAGATCCACCTTTAATCAAATGCACTGGCACCAATATACATATAATACATCTATATTACTTGGTCTTGGCATGTCTGATCCGTCCCAGTCAATCATGTTTACATGATGTTTCAAAGATGGGCTCTTTTGAATTGATGATGATAATGAAATGACATAGCAAAATGTTGTCAGCTATAAGGGAAATCATGTGGTAGGCCTTGTTGGCCTGTTTCTTTCTTTCTTTCTTAGAGTGGTATATGAGTTCGAGAAGATTTAATGAATTTTGAAAGATGTGGTCATTGAATGCAGGAACAAAATGATCTATAGTTTAGTCTGCATGTTCTTCTAGTTTTCTGACTGTCTGAAGATTTTTGAAAGCACACTAGGTATTTAGAAATGCAGTTCTGACCAAAACCAATTGTAAAAACTGTGAACGGTAGCTGTTAAATGAAACCCGTCTAGGTGTCATTGTTCTTTCTTTCCCCATTCACCCCATTTCTCATGAACTGACATTTAGAGCTGCTCTCTTAAAAATAAAGGTTCCAATTACAACCACAAGGATTTCATAGCAGGACCTATTTAATTCCACAAAGAGCCATTTATTCTGTGGTTCTTTAGGAAGACTATGTTCTTGTGCTTTTAGAACCCACCCAGTACACTGATCAGAAAACCCTATAATGAAACATCAAGAGCTCTTTTAGTCTCCAAAGAACCACATAGCTCATATAGAGCCCAATACGGTTCTTGATATAGGCAACTTGAATCTAAGAGAGTGTGTGTTTGCTTTAGTATGGTTGGTGGGTGTTTATGTTTGTTTTACTTGCCGTATCTTCCAGGTGTTTGAACATACACCTACTCAACAGCTGTTCGTATTCCACCAAGTAAGTGGGTCGCGCTGTGTCAGAATAGTATTTTTCATCTTCTTTTAAGTTTCTCAACATGAGGGTGAACTTTCGTGAATGGCTGGCTCTTCAGCACCGGTCTGTCTGCCGCCTCGCTGTGAGACACGGTTTTTGTCATAGTCCCCCTGTTTCAAATTCAAATAGTCATTGCACTGTCTTTTGTTATCCTTCAAGGTTTGTGGACTGGAAAAAGAGAAAGAAGTGAGTGAAGTCCCTAAGGGTGAAAGTATTTAAAAGAACCCAGGAGAGAGAGCAGATGAGAAAGGAAGTGAAAAGAGGATTTGCCATGTGGAGACGATGTCCTTTAGTGAAGGAAAGGTAAGATATGGATAGGATAGCAGCCTGTTTTCTCCACCAACAACTCTGGCT
Source organism: Sinocyclocheilus grahami (assembly GCF_001515645.1). Taxonomy (NCBI): domain Eukaryota; kingdom Metazoa; phylum Chordata; class Actinopteri; order Cypriniformes; family Cyprinidae; genus Sinocyclocheilus; species Sinocyclocheilus grahami. The sequence continues at coordinate 689,510 of NW_015505254.1, read as the reverse complement.
TATTATGGACAAGAATTGTTCTTTGAAGCAAAAACAAAATTTTCTTACTGTCTACATGACTAAAGGTCTCAAGCTCGATAGCAGTCATTAGAGCTGTTCAGTTTTTGCATTGTGAATTGGGTTATTATCATCCATCTTCTTTGTTTGGTTTCAGTCCAGCTTAAGCGCTCACATTTTTTCATTTCGACAGTCCCTGAGGCCCATGATTCATGACTGAGGGTGGCATTTGTGTGAGCTTGCCATTGACCTCTTCGAGCGCACATACAAAACCACTCATTACACACTGAATTATCATTAGCACCACAGCACACAATGTGTGAAGTGCACAGGAAGTGTACGACTCGGAATAGATCAGTTTCAGTGTTCCCTTTTTAACTCCATTTGTTGCGCTGCAGTTTTTATGAACAAGAAATGAAGCAGTCACTTGCTCTGTAGTTGGGTCAGTGATGTATAAAAGTTCCCACGATATTTAAAGAATCTAGTTTAAAACATTTCATTTCCGCAAGTTCTTAGAAATTTGCTCTTTGTATTCATTCAAGTGGTGTAACCATTAAGTGCAACAAAAAAAAGTTTCCGTACAATACATGTGAGAGTATACATTATCCATTATTTTCCAAAAAGTTTTAAAATATTCTTTTAAAGGTGGTTGGAATTTCAATAAATGAATTAGGGCCTATGTGATATTTTAATAGACTTATTATTGACCTTGCCTCATACAGTGGTGTGAAAAGGTTTTTGCCCCCTTCCTGTTTTTTTAGTTTTTTGCATATTTGTCACACTTAAAAGATTCAGATCATCAAACAAATTTTCTTAATCCTTTCCAGGATTATAAATAAAACGCTTATTATAAAACGGGTGTATTCAAGTATTGTATGTGTGAATTAGATTTTTAATGTATTTTTGAATAAACTGAGTGGACAAAAAGTTAGTAATGTCAATGACCCGGTTATGTTTCTGTTCTCGTTCTCAACAACTTAAATTCTGCTGTTGCCATTGTCTTTAATGCACTTTACATCTTAACAGACTGTTCAGCGGAGCCGTTCTAATCCCCAGCAAACACAGAGCTGTTTTATTACCTGCCTTAAGTTGAGATGTGCAACCTTATCAATGTGCTCTGAGCTCGAGCAACCCTCCTGCTGATTTTACTGGGATGTAATTTGAAGGATATTCTGAAATGTGATTGGGAGGGATTAGAAAAGGTGGATGAAGGGAAATAGAGAGAGTGTTCCAAGTTTTCTTGAATAGGTGCCCTGTTCAAGTTGGCCCTTTCCCCCCAACAGCCGCACTTCACCCCTCAGTGCAAGTGTTGAGGCCAGTGTGCCGAGGGAACAGGTGCTCTGGGCACAGGGGGCACACGCGCGGACGAACACACATGCACGCTTACAGTTGCCCTTGGGGTTTTGCGCCACCTGCGGCTGCTTAACCCCACCCCCGCCCCCCGGTGGACCCTTTTCGAGGCGGTCCATGGGCGTAGGGGTGCCGTTCACTCGTACTCCCCAATGCAGGGCCCCATAACTCCCTCCATGTCATTGGCGTCCTCTTTATCAGTCTTTTACTGTCATCCAGTTTCCTTCCCTTTTCTTTTTTCCTTTTGTCAGCCCTCGATTTCTCCATATCTCAAACCGTCCCTTTCGCTGTCCCTCCCTTTTTGGCACAGAGCTCAGTCTTTCTTTCTCTCCCTACGTCTTTCTGTCTCTCCCTCACACTTGTCTTGATGTCAGACCCTTCCAGACAGAGTGTTTTCTCTCAGTGTGCTGTCAGGCTAAAGGACACTGCCCACTGGGGCTCTGAAAGGAACAAATTGACCGGAACAATGTTCTCACTTAGCATGTAGAGCTTGCCGAAAGAGAAGGTGAGAAGCACACTGGGCCTGCTCAGAAACCGCACGTTGAGATGCCCACCCGGTCTTTCACTGGCCTCGTCTCGCAATTCCCTGTTTTCCCATCACATGTTTATGCCTGCTGAAGGTTAGTGTAGGAGTCGCAGAGAGGGAGCGATAAACGCATTAACCAGTGACCTCTAAAAACCTTATTTCCCATGATTCTTCTGCCCCTGGAGGGTTAACCTTCTCCTGACCTGCCATAAGGTGGTGCTGGAGGTCATGGCTCCTCCCATTAAAATGTAATGGAGCTTCTCTTCCATTCCCCCTCAGCGAAGACCCCTTCTCCCTGCAGTTTTATCACATATCCATCTTTCATCTTTTTCTTTTTCTTTTCTACTTTGTTTCTGATTTTTCACATCTTTCAAGTGGAGCCAAATAAGTGAGCTTAGAATTTACACAGCAAAAACCTCCTAATTAGGTGAGTGTGAACATTGTTACTTGGTCTGATGTTACTGTACAGCGTGTTTCCTTTTACTTTAAGTTTCCTTTTGTTTCTTTTCTTTCCTGCTGTCCATTCTTGTCTTTTTCCTTGAATTAGTATCCTTTGTCCATTTATTTCCTTTTCTGCCTTTACCTTGACTTTTCTTCTTTTGTTTGTTTTTTGCTGTCTTTTTCTTTTCCTTTTCCTTTCCTTGTGTCCTCTTGTTTTTTTTCGCTTACCATTTCTAATTTTTACTTCCTCTTCCTTTGACTTCTCCCTCCTTTTTCCTTTCCTTGCTCTTTTTCCTTTTTTTCTCTTGCTTTCCATCCCTTTTACTTCCTTTTGCTTATATATACATTTCATTTAATTTCATTTAATTTCATTTAATTTCACCCTTCCCCTTTCCCTTTCCCTTTCCCTTTCCCTTTCCCTTTTCCCCTTTCCCCTTTCCCCTTTTCCCTTTCCCTTTCCCTTCATGTTTTTCATTTCCTTCATTTCCAATTCCCCTTTATTCTCATCCCACCCTTTTCTTTTTGTCCAAGCTGATAGTCTTTACAGTTGTTGCATAAGCTACATAAATACACCTCTGTGTAAACAGCAGGCAGGATATCAGAGATTGAAAGAGTTTTATGTGTGTTGGGGGGGGGTTGTGTGTGACTCTTTCAGAACACAGAGAGAGCTGTGAAAGGAGATGCTGAATGCGATTCTAGGCCTTCGGCTGAGAGAACGAGGTGATGAGAAAAGATGGTGGGCGACAGGAGATTGTTATCCTGCATAGGCGTGAATAAACAGAGCAAGTGTGTGTGTGTGTGTGTGTGAGAGAGAGAGAGAGACAGACAGACAGACAGACAGAGGATGTGTGAGAGGGTAAGAAAGAGTGAAATGGAAAAACTAGATTGTATGTGTGTGACTGTGTTTCACTGCCGCCTTTGCTCATTCTCTGAAGCCCAGTCACATCTCTCTCACGCAGTGGCGGCAGAAAGATTTGTTAATGAGGGGAGATGCTAACAAGAGGCAACAATGAGGAACTGGAAAAACACTGCCAGTCAGAGAAGAAAGAGGCTGGTTGGACTTGGTACTGTAACCCATACACTCACATAAGACCTGTTTACACCATTCATCTCATTCTCAGTTGATCCAATCACAAGTGGTCAAATGAGACATCTGTGTTTACACCTAGTTTTTATTTGCATCTCAAATGTGCCTCTTGTGAACACTGTGATTGGATTTCAAGGGAGGGTCTCTAATTTAGTGATTTCTTATGCTAGTGTATCACTGAATGTTGATAAAGGGTATAAAAAAACTATTGCTTTCAAAATGTAACACATTTTGGTCTGAATTTCAGATGAATGCTTTGCATGATCTGTGTTGCTGCATGTTGATATCAGTCAAACCAGAGAAGTTCTGTGAGTCCTTATGGATGTATGCATCCAATGGGCGTTCCCAGATTTTTTGTTTTGTATGATTTCTTTTAAACCCATATTTTAGACTTAGTAAAATCGACGAATCGCGACACCACTATTTGCGTACCTTATTCTGTGTAAGAAGCCACATCATCTCACAGAAGGATTTATTTCAAACACTCGGCTGACGTTATGAAGTGAGTTTGTAGTAAAAACGTGTTATTAAATGTGGTATTTTCACGTGCTTTCAGATGGAGCTGCATTTACTACACAGAGCCGTTGTTCACTGAGAAGCTACGCAAGTAGCTGTCATTATCACGAACCATTTCTTCGATGTGATACTCGTACGATTATATCGTCTGTGAATTTTTTCTTTTTTTTTTTCTTTTCTCTTCTCGTAGCTTGTCAGAGAACTACGGCTCTGTGCAGTAAATGCTGCTCCATCTGAAAGCAGGTGATGGAGATTTACTACTAATCACAGAACCGGCTTTACTGACCAGATGTGCATGTCAGTTTTGTCATGCACATTTTGTACTTCGTTTACACCCATATTTAGCACTGTACCCCTCACCCAAGATTTATCTTAACACCAGGTGTCATATTAAACAGATTTACACACACTATGTCTTTTTTTTCTCTTCATCTCACCTCAGGCTACATCTGTCTATCACTCGTGATCTCACCTACACGCACCACAACACAGAAATCTCACATTGTTGCTTGGTGTATTTGGCTGGCACTGCTCTGCAGCTGTTGTGAGAACACAGTCTCTCAGGTAGACAAGGAAGTGTGTGTGTTGATGAGGAGGATGAAGCCATAGATGACTCACTGAGCCTCTGAGGACACATTCCCACTTTTCTGTGGTTAAAAACACCTGAGGATGTTCGTTTTATAGCCTCTCTTTGTCCCTATAGAGGTGCTTTTACCCAGAACACAATTCTGTTTTTCCTCTCAACTGGAAATCTGCTAGGAAGAGTTGTTTGCACAGTGCAGCGCCACTGTTAAATGTTTAACCATCTCTGTGCTTATGGACTTTCCTTTCTGTCTCTGTCCGAGCGGCTCGTTCTCAGCCTCAAGGTAATTAACAGCGTACCACATTCTGTGACCCGCAGGACGCAATCATGCATGAGCAAGGGAGAGAGACTGAACAAAGTAGCCCTGAAATGAATGTGGGGCTCAAGATGGGAAAAGGAGAAAGAGGAAGAGGGCAAAGGACAAGAGGGCAGGAGGAAAGATGCCAGGCAGTGAGGTAATCCTGAAAGCGGATGAGAAAAATGAGCAAGCGATGGGGCTCTGGAGAGGGATTGTGGGTGTTTAATGGACAGGCGGGTTGCTGGCGGCTGAAAAACATTTAAATCAAGAACTCAGAGGAACCAATTAATGTATAGAAACCTTGGAGTTCCTGCACAAATCAGCTCACAGAGCCAAACAGAACCCATGCTGTGGAGTGCATCTGGTGACTACCCCTCTCTCTTTGGGTAAATCTCATGAAAATGTGTCCCAGTCATATTTTTCCCACATTAAGAAAATTAGAAATTATATTTTCCCTAAGAAAAATGTAAAAATCTGATTCCCTCGAAATTCTCATTACTCTTAATGATGATTCTCATTACTGTAATACTGTTTTGCTCTTTTTGTATGTTTTCCATCTTAAAACAATCAATACATTATTTAGAAATATATATTCTGTATATAAAACCCACACACGCACATTTATTAATATGTGACCGTGGACCACAAAACCAATCATAAGGGTCATTTTTTTTTAAAACTGAGATTTAAACATCTTTAAACATCATCTACAAAATATCGTCATGGAACATGATCTCAATATCCTAATGATTTTTGGCATAAAAGAAAAATGTATAATTTTGACCCATACAGTGTATTGTTGGCTATTGAAACAAATATACCCGTGCTACTTATGACTGGTTTTGTGGTCCAGGGTCACATATATTGTATAATAAGTAGGCTGTAACAACAAGGATGTGATATCTATGATATCTAATACTATGACTGACTTTCATAAAGTCAAATGGATTTCAATGAGCTATAAGATTGCATTATGAAAACTTGTTGGTGAACTATGCTTTAATGTATAATTAGGTATTTTTCATATTGCAATTAGTTTTACATGATTTTGTCTTGTATAGATTCATCTTTCTCTGTCTCTGCATTTTCAATAAAGCTTTATTGGCATGACTACTGTAATACAGTACAACAAAGAGCTGTTCATGACTTTAACTACAGACATAATAATGTACCAGCAGATCGTAGATTCGTAGTGATTGGAGCTTATGGAGGGTGAAAGAGAACACTTAATATTGAACCAGAGATGAAAAGATATCACTCTTGTGCTGAGGAGAACGGTGTGTGTGTGTGTGAGCGTGCGTGTGTGTGTGGCAGAGGCCATCTGGAGGCAACCGGTCTAGTGTCAGCGGGCAGTTGCTGTAACACAGTCTGGTGCTCCCTTGGGATGATGTCAGACACACACATATACACACACACACACACACACACATAGACACCATACGAATCAATCTGGCGTTCAGCTGAAATGCCCTGACAAAAAGCCAAAAATCTTTGATGTTGAGTGTCCTCGCTTGTTAAGAGCACTTCTCCATGTGGGGAAAACACTGCAATTTTGGGCTCGTGCATGTAAACAGAAGTGAGGGAAAATGGAAAGAGAGAGCTCTCATCCGTTTGATTAGGGATTACAATTCTTGGTTTCAGATGACAATTTGCTAATGTATTTCAAATCAATTGCAGCACATGATGGATTTTGTTCTAGTGAAGAGGAATAATGCTAATCAGATTCTGTAGCCTTTGTATGTGTGCATGTGTATGAGTGTGTGGTGGCATAATTGTATTTGTATGTAAATGTTTTTCACCCCCGTGTGCTCAGGGATCTGAATGGATTTGTGTTCGAATCGTTTAGTGAGACAGGAGTCTGACTGCTCACCCCACTGTCAGGCTTCTGCGTTTCCTCTCCTCTCAAATCCCCCATGTGAATATTCATAACCCCTTTCAAGCCTTTTAATAACTTGTTTTTGTGGTCAGCATCAGAGGCGGCTGGCATTTCTGTGTCAGGCCAAATAGTAAAAGAGAGACAGAGGAGGAGAGAGAGTGACAGGTTTTCTGAGTTGAGCTGTGAAGCTTAGCTCAGCCGTTAGCATCGCTAACTCCCACCTCAGCATGCTAGATCC
>NW_015505254.1:681643-682588 GCF_001515645.1 Sinocyclocheilus grahami | reverse complement strand
TCTGAACAATGTTGGTAAGCAAACAATTTTGCTTACTTTTGACTTAATTTGTATGGAGAAAAACAAACAAACAAAAAGCTTTGTTATATTTATGCTTAAAATAAGGGACAAAAAGATTATTTTTGATGAATGATGTAAGATGTGTTTTCTGAAACCGTTTTTAAAGGGATAATTCACCCAAAAATGAAAATTCTGTTGTCGTTTTTTCACCCTTGTGCTGTTCCAAACATGCTGAACACAAACAATATTTTGACAAATGTTGGTAATCGACAGTTTTGCTTACCATTAATCTCCATCATGTGGACCAAAAAAAACTGAGGCATTTCTAAAAATATCTTACAACAAGAAAAAGATGAATTTCCAATTAAGTAAAATGTTATTTCTAAAAACAAGTCTTAATATCGCATGCAGTTATGGCTTAAATTGAATTCATTTTAACCACTGAATGAGTGGCACTCAAGAACCGAATTAGTCCAATTTATGAATGAATCATTCTTTTGAGTCAGTTCTTCTCAGAGAATTGATTCAGTTCACAAATCTGAATTGATTCTTGAGTTAAACTCACTGACTCTGTTATTAACAGCTTAAAGGAGGGCAAGATTATTAGTGAATATTGCCTTCATGTTTTACTGATTACTTCTATGATGTTGTTTGTCATTTTTGTAGGCTAACAAAATAACTACAACATCATACAGTTTTGGAACAACATGAGGGTGAATAAATTATGGCAGAAATACTTTTTTTTTTTGGCTGAACTATCTCCTGTGAGCTTTTGAGAGATCTATAAATACTTGTAGCTCCTATTTTCTGTCTGTTATCTTAAAGAATATAAGAGAGCCTTGTATCCCGGGCAGACAGCCTGGCAATCATGTGACACTCTTCCTCTTTGTGCCGCAGGGACATCTCTCTCTCTCTCACACACACACACACACACACACACACACA
>NW_015505254.1:674226-681633 GCF_001515645.1 Sinocyclocheilus grahami | reverse complement strand
AAAACAAGTCTTAATATCGCATGCAGTTATGGCTTAAATTGAATTAATTTTAACCACTGAATGAGTGGCACTCAAGAACCGAATTAGTCCAATTTATGAATGAATCATTCTTTTGAGTCAGTTCTTCTCAGAGAATTGATTGTTCACAAATCTGAATTGATTCTTGAGTTAAACTCACTGACTCTGTTATTAACAGCTTAAAGGAGGGCAAGATTATTAGTGAATATTGCCTTCGTGTTTTACTGATTACTTCTATGATGTTGTTTGTCATTTTTGTAGGCTAACAAAATAACTACAACATCATACAGTTTTGGAACAACATGAGGGTGAATAAATTATGGCAGAAATACTTTTTTTTTTTTGGCTGAACTATCTCCTGTGAGCTTTTGAGAGATCTATAAATACTTGTAGCTCCTATTTTCTGTCTGTTATCTTAAAGAATATAAGAGAGCCTTGTATCCCGGGCAGACAGCCTGGCGATCATGTGACACTCTTCCTCTTTGTGCCGCAGGGACATCTCTCTCTCTTTCTCTCTCTCTCTCTCTCTCTCTCTCTCTCTCTCCCTCTCTCCCGCCGGCGCTGTCCTCAAGGAAACTTGATACTGCCAGTGTAAACTCTAGAAATGATCAACCAGAGACCATCGTCCCTGAGAACGCTCTGCTCTGTCCTCCTGCCCCATGTCTGTCATGACTTCGAGATCTGTGAGGGGTTACATGAAGCACAACATGCTGTGGCATTGGGTCACCACATTAGCGCTGCTCGACATGCGGCTCCTCTCTGCGCCAAGGGAGCCGCAAGGGCTGGTGTGGAAATACTGAGCAAATTGGCTTGGATTTTTAAACCTTTCCAGATCACTCTTGGAATATGTTGTGGTAAACAATCTTGAGTGCTTTTTTTAATGCTAGGTTTATTGATGAATCTCTGTATGAGGGAGTTTAATTGCATAGCCGCAGGGTCGACTGCACAATCTCTCCGACACGGGAGAGTGCTGGCTCTGCCAAATGTTAAAGATGGCACTTGGGCTTTTAAGGCCGCTGCTTTTCTTTCTCTCACACTGGCTTGTTTAAGGGCGGTTTCACCTGCCTTGTTTCTCACGACTGTCGTTGGTACCATAAGTGGTGACAACAAAGTTTCTTTGAAGCAGCACAGCGAAGGAACAGCCTGGTGTTCACGCTAGTTATGGAAGAACAGCTTGGGGCTCCTTGGGTCAGATTTCTCCACTTATTTATGAGATAAGACTCTCTGAGACAGTTGGGCCAGTTGTTCGTTTTCACAACCTCACTCTCGCGCTTTTTCTGAAGTCCCCTTTTAGCGTTTCGCACGGGTCCACCGAAGTTAAACATTCTCTAAGCTGCGATGTTTAGATCTATAAACAGACTGTAAGCTAAACCTAACAAATGCTTGAAAGTCAGATTTGTCAATGGACATCAAACTTGCAACACACAGGCATAATAAACCCCCGCTACCGAATGCAAAAAGCACACACACACAAGAGATGACAGAGTAATTACCATGTGGCATCAATAAAAAAACACTAGAATTCCCCACTGTGAAAATTAATCGAGCCTAAAATTGCGATGAAAGTGAGAGATTTTGGCTCTGATGGTATGGCCAGGGACTATTCGTGGACTGTCTGATGCATATTGCTCATACTGGCAAGTACATTCGCAATCACTGGCTAGAAGTAATGATAACTTGATTTTGATTTGATAACTGTAATCAGTGAATTCAAATGATAAAAACTTAGTTTTTTTAATGATTTAATAAAATAACTCTTATTGTAAACACTGGAGATGCAAATGTGGCCTTTATGGCTTTGTCATCCATGTCAGAAGGAAAAACTGAAAGTCATTGTTTGCTTTCACCTGCATCTTTACATAACTGCTCATCTTGGAGCTGAGATATTGAGAAAGAGCAATAGATGAGAGAATGTGAAAGTGTGTGTTTGACTCTCTTTTGAAGACATCAGCATCAGCAGCAGCGGGTGTTGTGGCATTGCCCCATTTGCCTGTCAGATTGAAACCGGCAGCTTCTGAAAAAGGGAACGGCTGAGCACAGCCTCGGCATCTCTGCAGGCAGCTGCTGCTTGGAGCCGTTCATTAATATAATAACTCGGCTCTGTATTTCTCCTCAGCCTCTGTCTCTTTCTCACCCCTTCTGTGAGAGTTCACCGCTGGTGGAGCTGTGTGAAGCTGAGGAGAGTTCAGACCTCAACCTGGAGGAGCTTCACTCAGTATGTCGCTTGTCTTTTATGTTTATACCCGAAGTCAACATCTAAGCATTTTTAGTTCTTTCATTCTCGATCTCTCCCTCTCTTTAGACTCATTCTTTCTCTCTGTGCTACTTGTAGATTTTTTTTCATGTAGGAAAGATATTATGACAGTTTTTTTTCTTGTTTGCTTCAAATGAGCTTCTGTCTTTCTCTTGCTTTTCCTGTTTCTTTCTCCCTTTGTACCATAAGACCAAAGTGCCAGTTGCAAAGCACAAAGCTGAAACCCCTACGACCCTGTAGTTGTGTGTGCACATACACACGCTGGTCTCTGGAGCCACTGTGAGCCACATTTGCAGGCCGCTCTCTCATACTTAACAGGTTAATTAGAGGATTTGTGTTAATGATCCAAGATTCTGATTAGACGGGCCCCTATGCATTTGTACCCTGTAGGGCTGCATGATTATGACAGATTATTACTGTGAATTATTTCTGTTGATATTGTAATCATGATTATTAAATTCGATTAATAGAATTTGCTTTAAGAGAAGTCAGATGTAGTTAGACAGAAATCATCCAGGCAGATTAATTGCTTGATATTTAGTCATTCAGAGATTATCAGCATTTGTTTCAGTTCCAAAAATACCTAATCCACTTTGTTCATTGTTTGGTAAACTAATTAGCCTTTTGTTTCAATTGTTTTAGTGAATGGTTTTTAGTAATGCTAGGTTTATTGATGAATCTCTGTATGAGGGAGTTTAATTGCATAGCGGCAGGGTCGACTGCACAATCTCTCCGACACGGGAGAGTGCTGGCTCTGCCAAATGTTAAAGATGGCACTTGGGCTTTTAAGGCCGCTGCTTTTCTTTCTCTCACACTGGCTTGTTTAAGGGCGGTTTCACCTGCCTTGTTTCTCACGACTGTCGTTGGTACCATAAGTGGTGACAACAAAGTTTCTTTGAAGCAGCACAGCGAAGGAACAGCCTGGTGATCACGCTAGTTATGGAAGAACAGCTTGGGGCTCCTTGGGTCAGATTTCTCCACTTATTTATGAGATAAGACTCTCTGAGACAGTTGGGCCAGTTGTTCGTTTTCACAACCTCACTCTCGCGCTTTTTCTCAAGTCCCCTTTTAGCGTTTCGCACGGGTCCACCGAAGGTAAACATTCTCTAAGCTGCGATGTTTAGATCTATAAACAGACTGTAAGCTAAACCTAACAAATGCTTGAAAGTCAGATTTGTCAATGGACATCAAACTTGCAACACACAGGCATAATAAACCCCCGCTACCGAACGCAAAAAGCACACACACAAGAGATGACAGAGTAATTACCATGTGGCATCAATAAAAAAACACTAGAATTCCCCACAGTGAAAATTAATCGAGCCTAAAATTGCGATGAAAGTGAGAGATTTTGGCTCTGATGGTATGGCCAGGGACTATTCGTGGACTGTCTGATGCATATTGCTCATACTGGCAAGTACATTCGCAATCACTGGCTAGAAGTAATGATAACTTGATTTTGATTTGATAACTGTAATCAGTGAATTCAAATGATAAAAACTGAGTTTTTTAAATGATTTAATAAAATAACTCTTATTGTAAACACTGGAGATGCAAAGTTGCAAAGCACAAAGCTGAAACCCCTACGACCCTGTAGTTGTGTGTGCACATACACACGCTGGTCTCTGGAGCCACTGTGAGCCACATTTTCAGGCCGCTCTCTCATACTTAACAGGTTAATTAGAGGATTTGTGTTAATGATCCAAGATTCTGATTAGACGGGCCCCTATGCATTTGTACCCTGTAGGGCTGCATGATTATGACAGATTATTACTGTGAATTATTTCTGTTGATATTGTAATCATGATTATTAAATTCGATTAATAGAATTTGCTTTAAGAGAAGTCAGATGTAGTTAGACAGAAATCATCCAGGCAGATTAATTGCTTGATATTTAGTCATTCAGAGATTATCAGCATTTGTTTCAGTTCCAAAAATACCTAATCCACTTTCATTGTTTGGTAAACTAATTAGCCTTTTGTTTCAATTGTTTTAGTGAATGGTTTTTAGTAAATGTTGCGAATTAATATGATAAAAATTGACAATATAAAACGGTAGTATAATACATATACTGTATATATATATATATATATGTGTGCACTGGTTTGGGTAGTTTATGGGGACACAAATTTGTATCATGTCATGGGTATGACAGAGGTATTACAATGTGAAGGTGGTTTATGAGGACACTGCCTATGTCCCCATAATTCAAAAGGCTTGAAAAACATATTAAATGGAGTTTTTTTGAAAATCTAAAAATGCACAAAAAAAGTTTTCTGTAAGGGGTAGGTTTAGGTGTAGGGTTGGTGAAGGGTGATGGAAAATATACATTTTGTACAGTATAAAAACCATTACGCCTATGGAGATTCCCTGTAAACCACCAATAGCAACATGTATGTATGTTGCACAGCGTCATAGACACAAATACAAAACACCATCATGATGACACAAAAAAAACAAGCAAAGCATTAAACATTATTTTAACAACAAAATCTAAGAAACGGGGCCTAATTATTTAAATGAAATGTCAGTTCATGGTTTTTGACTGAAAATTATAAGATGAATTATTTTTTACTACAAAAAGCTGTACATTTAACAGCATTTTACTGTAAAATTCAATGAAATGTCCATTTATTATAGTTTTCACATCATACATTAAAGGAACTTAGTGTTAACAAATTAACAGGTTTTTACCATAGCATTTCTAACCCTTAAAATTCTGAGTTGTTTTCACTGTTATTTCAGTATTTTTTTGTACATTGGATTTTTTTTGCGAGTAATGTGTTCCTGAATTAATTTATTGCTATTTTCTAAATCAGTAAATCAAGACCAAATTGAAAGTGCCTAAATGGTTGACTTCACGCTGGCCCACTTAGTAGCAGGAAAAACAGAAGTGTTGTTCACATTTTGAATAAATTATAAACACAAAGTGAGCAACGTGACAATACCAGAGCACTCCCATTCCATTACAATCACTGAAGCTGTCACTGGAGGTTTGCACATTTCGACGTAAAGTTTAGAACAGAAGTTAAACACAAAAACAGTCTACTGATGGCTAACAGTCTGGTTTAAACACCCCTGATTTGCCACAATTTTTTTCTGGATGAATTGTACATTCCTAGTAGCGGTGGAACGGTTTAACTTACTCACGGTTCGGTTTGTATCATGGTTTTAGAGTCACGGTTTCGGTATGTGCTATGTTTAGGCAAAAACTATACCGTCAAATAAAAATAAACTACAAGCAACAGCACAAATAAATACAATAGTGTAAAGATACAAATAAAATAAATTTTTAGGTAGGTCTAACATTAGTTTTTAGGTACAGAAATTGAATAAAATAATCAAATGTAAAATAGCATTGCATATTTACTGTATAAATTAAAGATTAATCATTATTAAAGTTACAAAAGCTATTCAATCAAGAGCAGTGAGTGATTTCCTTGTTGTTGCTGTGTGATTAATAATAAGAAAGTGCTGTCACTTTAAGAGAATGCACTGATCCAGTGATTAGTACTGATACAGTGCGTTCAGCCGGCTATGTTTGCTATAGGATACGTACCAAGACGGGCATTTTGACATAAGTTTTGTGTGAATTTGTCCATTCAAACACAATACTTCAGAGAGAGCTTAATATTTGCTTGCTTCGGATGAGCACACGCACATCTTCTCACTGCGCACGCGAGCTCTCGTTCTCTGGCTCTTAAATGTTTAAACTGGCAAGACTTAAATGAGTTTAGTTTAAACACAGATACTGTTGTTTAAGGTCTGTTTAAGGTTTAAGGATGCTATTTAGGTCTCACTGGCGCTATCAGCACAATGACGGAATAAATTACTGCTCATATTCCAGCATACGGCATTCGCATTGAACAAGAGTGAATGGTTTGTCCATGTTTTTTTTTTTCCATCGCTGTCGTTGTAATGTACTGGGAAGCCAGAATTTGCATCCATTAACAGAAACATACATTAGCCGAACCCTGTTTGTTTTACGTGTTATTTATAACAAACCATATTACAGATGCACTGTCAGATTTAAGTTGAACCGCGGTCCTAGTGCATGGAGAACCGTATGGTTAGATTTTTTACAGAGAACCGTTCCACCCCTAATTCCTAGTGTCCAGGGTGCAATGATGGATGCAGGATGCAGCCTTGGTGTGATTCTGGGCATCGGAGCTCAGTGCTCATCCTGGCCTGGCTCAGTAATGAATCAGCAGGGTTCTCGCCTGTCGCTACGGTCCTAGTGCATGGAGAACCGTATGGTTAGATTTTTTACAGAGAACCGTTCCACCCTTAATTCCTAGTGTCCAGGGTGCAATGATGGATGCAGGATGCAGCCTTGGTGTGATTCTGGGCATCGGAGCTCAGTGCTCATCCTGGCCTGGCTCAGTAATGAATCAGCAGGGTTCTCGCCTGTCGCTGTGAGGGTCTTATCAGCCATACCTAGCTACTTCTTGACAGCACGTGTGGCTTATGAGATCCCTGCGGAGACCCCCTTGACCCACTTAGACAACTTGCAGTAAGTACAAGTGAGTAGGGTGCTGATATCGTTTGAATCTGGAGTGCTTTTTCAGAATAAAGTGGACAGCGTTGCTGGCGCCTGCAAGAGACAAAGGATGTTTTAGCTGAAGACCTAAGCACGCTGGATTAGAGTTGAAATATTGCTGTGATTACAGGGAGGGGTCTTGTATCCCAGACTGACTGTGTAGACGTGGGAATGGAGATGTGAGTCTGTTGTGTATTCAAGTCTGTTCCCCTGCTAAACCTTCCTGATTAATTCTTTCGAATCCTGAGAATCACCTTTTTCCTTAATCACACTCTCTTTCTTTCTGTCTTCATGTGTGGAGGTTTATAAAAACCTTTTGCCATCTTAGCTGAACAAAACTGGAAGTGCCACCATCAATGTTTGTCAAACTAAAACTGAGCATACTCTATGAAAGTATGCGAATGCTGATTCTTCTAACTACAAAATGTGTTAGAATACACTTGGTAGCGCAATACAAATACCATTCAAAGTTTGTGATGGGTAAGATTGTTTCTTTTACTTAAGGCTGCAGTTTTTTCCATCAAAAATAGAATAAAAATGGCAGTATTAAATTTTAAAATAACTTTTCTATTTTAGTATATTCTGAAATGTAATT
>NW_015505254.1:672449-673913 GCF_001515645.1 Sinocyclocheilus grahami | reverse complement strand
GCTCTTTCTTTGTTATGGTTGTCAGATTTCGTAAAAAAAAAGACTTCGCTTCTTGATGAGGACCCGGCTCTCCAGGGATCCCTTGGGCTCCAGCTGAGCTGACCTGAAGCCATTTCTCTGCATTGCATTACCATGCTCATTAATGATAGTGATTAGGACCATGAACAGCGGCTAAATCTTGACACTCACACTCAGCAATCAGAGACTGGAACAGGACTGTAATTTCTTTAGTCACACTCTATCTGATATTAGTCGTGTTCGATAACCGTGTCTGATATTAGTCATATCTGGTTACCAGGCCCACACAGAATCTGCATGAAAATCTCCACCGATTTGGACCACCCTTCTTTCAAAAGACACCTTCTGCTCCTTTTATTAAATATTTTGGCTAATTTGATTATTATTTCAGCTCTAAATAATCAAATAAGAATTCAGGATTCTCAAAATCCATTCTGGAGAATTTTCCTCCAAAATCAGTGCTAACAATACCTTCTGGGTCTGCTGATAACTACGTTACTGGCGTAGTCTTAAACTAGGTCATGAATACACTTCCAGCACATCTACGTGCTGAAGTGTTTAAGCATGTTTAAGAGATGAGATCTGGTGGCGCTGAAAATGGAGATTGATCCCAACAATTAAGCGACATTGGCTAGCAGAGTCATGCTGATGTATTGCACTTCGGAAAGTTAATAATGGCTGTCTTGTTTTATACATCCAATGAAAAGCAGCAGGTGTAACGTCCTTAATATCAGTCGACGGCGAAGACCCGAAGACTCCCGACAAGTGGTTTGAATAATAACCCACCTGCTTTCTCGCTGCTCAATATGCGACTTTAAAGAGGCTCGGAGATGTAGCGAATGCAAAAACATAAACATGCCGTTTTAGGTAAACAGTTTTATGATAATTATCGCACAGAGAAGCAACCGTGCTTAAAAATGCAGATATGAAAAGTGAGCCCAAGTAGGAGGAGGAAAAGAGAGATGCGCCACGTGCGGGCTGCAGGAAATGGGGTTGTGTATTTTGATACAACCGGAACACACACAAATAGCCACGTTATTTCA
Source organism: Sinocyclocheilus grahami (assembly GCF_001515645.1). NCBI lineage: Eukaryota > Metazoa > Chordata > Actinopteri > Cypriniformes > Cyprinidae > Sinocyclocheilus > Sinocyclocheilus grahami. Next base: position 672,852 of record NW_015505254.1, on the reverse strand, counting down.
GGAAGCATTGTCCGTTTTTTCTGCTTATAATAGCTTGGGGGAAAATGCACCGGGCCCAATTGGGCCAATCACGTGTTTTAAGAGTATTTTGGCAGTAATGACACTGCTTTATATAGTGGACAACATTATCCACTTGCCATTACGGAACTGGCTTAATATAGCCAGATAAAGTGACCCTGCTAAAACGGCCCAGGAAGACGTAATGCTGTCAGGACATGATACAGTTAGGCTTTGTAACTGTAGGGCAGCCTGATTTTAAGGCACTCTTAGGGGGCAGGGAACTTGGGGCTGATGGCCAGGTTAACAGCGGTCTAGCTTCCATAGAAGTCCCAGAGTAGCTCTGCGTCTGACCAGTGACCTGATTACCGCCAATTAAGTACATTGCATCAGCGCAGCCATCCGG
>NW_015505254.1:659034-671584 GCF_001515645.1 Sinocyclocheilus grahami | reverse complement strand
AAAAAAAAAAACTCTTTGGCTTTGCTGGTGCACTTACATATGACATGGTCTGAGATGTGAATCCTACGGATTACCAAATCGTTGCATGAAAGTTGCTTACATCAGAATGAAGAGTGATCTGCAATTTCCTGCCTGTCGTTAGGATTTAATTTCTGTCCGTTCTTGTTATCCGTATCGCCAGCATCTCAAGCCATATCGCCTGTGGGATGTCTTTACCCACTCAAGTCAGACTATTCCGCCATGCGTTGGGTGCTCTGGCTATTAAAATGATTCATTTTTATTGTGTTTTTTTTTTCTTTTTAGTTTTCGTTTGCTTAGTTTGCACTCATTATTTTATTGCAGGCTAAAGTATTGTTTTCAAACCAATAGTTTTCTGCTAACTTGTATATGGAGAGGTTTGTGTGATTGTGTGAGAGTTGTTGGAGTTTCCAGCGTAAGCTGCATAGTTTCCGCTACAGCATTCAGAGGTCTGTTTTGGAAGGACATAGTGTGCTTTTGGCCAGGAAACGTACATGGAGATGAAATGAATGAGCCTCTGGTGAGGGTTATGATGAAGGGTGAGGGAAAGTGAGGTTGGACGAGAGTTCGAGTCTGGGACTAAGGGGGGTACGCACTTACACAAGCACACACATCCTGGAAGCCGTGTTCCTGAGTGGGAGGAAAAGAGGCCGATGGCTCTTAGTCAGATCATTACTGAGAATCATCATCATTTCCAATCAACTGTTGGAAGGAGTGTTTGAAAATGTGAGACAAAGCATGGGGGTGTGACACTGTGTAACCGAATGACATGGCGTGTGTGTATATTTATTGCAATAAGAAGACTCATTTGTGTGGAGTGAAACAAGAGCACAGACACTTGGATGGGTATGATAGATTTTTAGCTCTTACTCCTGAACCGAGGAAGCCCCTGAGACGCTCGTTACTTAATTAACCACAAAGTTAGATGAATGATAAACAGAATAGAGAGAAGCTCTCCCCCTCGCTCTCATTTTTTTGTTTTCCACTAGAGACAAGATCTCTGACTGAGTTGCAGGCTATTTGCTGATTTGTCTGCAGAGGGAAATATGCTTTAGCCCAGGCACAATTACGTTGATGGTGTTAAAACAATATTGCTGCTTTGAAGTCTAAAGACTTTTTTGTATGTGAAGCCTCTGATGATCATAGTAAATAGCTCTGATTATAGTACGGCTTCATCAACAGAAATGACGGAGGGATGTGGGGTTATTTTAAGTGTCTAAACTGTATATATTAAAGATGAACTCAGGATTTCCTGTTGCAGAGTAAGTACCAGTTTGAACCGCATAACCCATGTGGATAAGTTAGCTATAATAAAGCAAACTGCATGACGTGAAATGCGGATTCTGAGAAGGAGAATTCACTAAGTAATGCAGTTTATTCACACTTTCTGTGTTGTTTCAGCATCAGTTGCGCTAAAGAAAGTATGCAAATCAAGTAACTGTAATAACACGACCACAAAATCGGATGGAACAGGAGTCGTCTTTTAATCGTTTCTGTCATGCCGTGATGTTAATATGGGTAGATGCCATATTGATTTTATGTTAATAAAAATGAGGCTGTGAGGGATAGACTTAATGGCTTTACAATGGCATGCACTGTATAAAGGTCCTAGATAATAATTTTCAAACATTTTGTCTACTGGAAGTTTTTTAGAAAGATGTTTTGTTGGCTGAACAATTATGTTGTTAAACAACAGTACGATCAATTGAACACAACGTACTTCTGTTCCTTACAGCCTAATTTTTTTTATTCCTGTCAAAAATTATATATGACACTACCTTGACTAAGGTCTGTTAGAATGAATGTTGAATATTTGTTCCGTCTGATGCTTTCACATCAGTTAACATCAGTGAACTGGTGCAAAGGGATTCTAGAGGAAGTTAAACAACAGTCTAGTACTGATGGCTCCACCACGGACTCATTGTTTGTATCCAACATTATTTATACAGATTATTGTTTTATTAATCCTTAAAGGGACAGTTAGTGGCCTTCTCAGCTCATTAAAGTCTCCGTTTATTAAAATGTGGACATTACCGTTCAAAAATAATGGCTGCTGCTCACATTCCTGCTGTAGTTTCAGTTCAAAACCATGTGTAGCTCTTAATTGCAATAACATTCTCTCTGGCCTTGTACCATTGCGTAGTTTAAGGAGTGAAAGTCACTTTTAAGTAAAGAAATTCCTTTAATCACTTTTTTTGTTTGTCCGGAACAGAAGTTACTTCCCAAAGTGCATTTGAAATTGTAATAATTTTGTGGCTGTGAATAAGAAACAAGGATGCCAGTAGTTTAATCTATTGCCGTTGGCTAAGTGAAGAAATATTAGGATGGTGTTTGTCATGTAATAAGGTGTAGTAAAAGATCTTGACAGTGACAGTGGCTGCTTTTAAATTGTATGGACTCATTTGGAAAGTCCACTCATTTCTAAACATATTAGATATCATAATAACACAAAGCTCAGTTCCTGTGTATTATTAAAAACTGTTTAGCAATGAACCAAAAGACAAGTAGCCTAGTTTTTTTCAATTTGTCAGTTCTGTTCTATACCAAACTGTTTTAATGAAATTTGCATTACATTTGAAAAGTTTTATTAGTTAGTGAATTATGGTTGTCACATTCATTAATAATGGGTGTAAGTATTCACAAGGGGAGGAGTGACACCATATATGGTGAGTGTGAATGTGCGCTCTGTTTGAATCTTTTGTGGAGACTGAATGCTTAATGAATTGGAGGAATCTGACTTATAAGTCATTAAAACTCTTTTCTGAGTAGCTTCGAAAGAGATGAGTTTTCAGCTGTCGCTTGAAAATGACAAGTAGCCTAGTTTTTTTCAATTTGTCAGTTCTGTTCTATACCAAACTGTTTTAATGAAATTTGCATTACATTTGAAAAGTTTTATTAGTTAGTGAATTACGGTTGTCACATTCATTAATAATGGGTGTAAGTATTCACAAGGGGAGGAGTGACACCATATATGGTGAGTGTGAATGTGCGCTCTTTGAAGCTTGAATCTTTTGTGGAGACTGAATGCTTAATGAATTGGAGGAATCTGACTTATAAGTCATTAAAACTCTTTTCTGTACTTTGTGCTTTTAATAAACATGAGATTGATTAGTATGCACATACACACCAAGGAGCAACCCAAATTCACTTCTTTCAAGTACTCCATATGCAAATATAGACTTTAAGAGCTGGAAGAGTGTGAGAGAGGAAGATAAATACTCCAAATGGTATTAGAGTCATGTGTGGTTTTGTATGTGTGTGATCGGTCAAACTGAACTCTCGTTGATAATGTATCTAGGCTATGGGCTTCTTCCGTCGCTGCATTGTTGCCATTGTTTTCCTCACACACTTTCCCAGCATGCATCAAGAGATTTCTCTCCCCCTGAGATTTAATTAGTGTTCACACACGCTTCAATTAGTGGGAATAGACACAGTAAAACAGTGCCAAAATCTTTTATTCTAGAGAGAGAGAAAAAAATAGATTTTTGTGTGCGAATAATATGCAGAATGGTTTCGGTGTGCGTGCGTATTGGTGAAGTTTAATCCGTAGTTGGGGCACAGCACCAGACTTTGACACCACGAGACCACTGGAATCCGAATAAACTTGTACCGAACTCAAAGGTCATGGTGTGGCCTCAGTGTGTGTGTGAGAATAGTTTCATACCAATATCTCTGAGTCATAGTTTTTAAATAGCTTCATTTTTGTCAGAGATGTGTGCACTAGACAAAGAGCAGTGGTGCTCATGCGGGAACTGTGAGTTGATTACGGGTGATCCGGTTTCCTTCTTTCATGCTATTATTTCCAGTGTTTTTGTTATTGGAAAAGACCAAAAATACAATATAGACAGATAAATTGCTTTATTATTGCACTGGAGATGTATTTAAGTGTGTGTGTCTGTGTGATGTGTCTTGTGTTTTTCAGCAGCTCCAAACTGAAGTGTATGGCCCACATAAGGACTCTGTCCAACCACACAAGAATCGGCACTCAAATCAGAGCGCAACTGAGAAATCTCTAACAGATCACACACACACACACACACACACTTTAGATATGGCCTCATGCTCCATGTGGCTCTCCTCCAGTGGGATCTTGTACTCTCGGAAGTGGAGAGCAGCATCTGTCTATGCCCAGGCTGAAATGAGATAGGCGTTTGTAGAGTTCTTCAGACGGTTGTTGAGAGAAGGGTATGGTTAACAGTGTTTGATTCAACTTTGAATGGACACGGCTTAGCGGTCTTCTCTTAAGTGAGCAGCACTGACCACCACGTCCCTGGAGAGAGACCATATTTCACCTGGAGTCAGAGAGAGAAACACTCCTGAGCTGAAGATTACTCAGCAGGGCCCATGGCGTCTGCACAGCAGCAGGGCTCAGTCTGTAAAATAGCTGGCCAGCTATGCAAACAGCATTATTACTCATGATAAGTGTTGTCATTATTTACCAAGAGCTGTAAATTGTACACGGATAGCAGCTATCATTTTAAAACCTGACACGGGGCAACCTCAAAGAACTGATAAGAAAAAGATAGAGAGACATGGAGGAAGCTCATAACAAAGATATTTTTATTTTATTTTATTTTATTGTGTGTATGGTTTGTGTTATTTATTTGGTGGATTTGTCTTTTGTTTTGTTTGGTGTTTTGTTTTTGTTTTGTGTTGCTCTTTGCTTTGGTTGACTTTGTTTGATGGTTTGATTTTGTGTATGTTTAGTGTTTTGGTTTGGTTTTGTTGCTTTTTGTTTTAGTTGACTGTGTTTTGTTTTGTTTGGTATTTTGATTTTGTGTTTTGTATTAGTTTTTTGTTTAGCTTTTTTTGTCTGTGGTTATGGTCCTGATATATCATGCAATTTTAAGGTTAGTGCCATCTTTAATAATATTTTCTATACTGTATGTTAGCAATTATTTCATCTGGTTGCATTTTCATATTTTCTCAGGTGTTTTTAAAGAAAAATCTGAGACAAAGACATAACTGAGAACTCCTGAGATATAAAAGAGCAACCAGGCCCTGTGATGGGAGGGGCCCACTTAAGGTCCTGTATCGTGTAGCACTACTCACTGGGAGAGCAAAGTTGAGAGAAAAAGATGAGAGAGATATGAAGAAGACGAGAGAAAGACCGCAATTTAGAGGAGAGAGGAGGTAAAATGCGATAAGGAGCAGCGTAATGAATTCTAATGCATGAGAGAACGGAGAACACCGGCTTTTTACAGCCCTCCTCTCTGTTTCCCAGCGGTCTCATCCTTATCTCCTCATCTCCCCGTTTTTCTCTTTCCTTATCCTCCTGCAGTCACTCCCGGAAACTCAATATGTTTCTCAGCCGACCAATATGACGCAGATGTGACCAGGTGCAAATACAGAGACCATTTGTTACCATTAATTTACCACACTGTTAGAGCAGACATCACCTTGTATATCTCTATATCTTGTCTGTCTCTTCTCTAACTCTCTCTTGATACTTCTAAGGCCCTTGCACGTGACATCTTTCCCCTGCTCTAGTTGGGTCAGTATAAGCAGGAGGAAAAGCTTTGGTTCCACATGCATACACTAGCTGGAAGGAGTTTCTTTGATGGGGCATGAAGCCCAGGGGTCTGCGGCGTTGGACCACCCTGCTTTATGTGTGTGTGTGGTTTGCAGTCCTCCATGATTTGGCTGGATTTCTTCTATTAATACTCTGTTGGTACTGGCACAGTGAGGTGGAATAATACTGTTTCCCTTCAATCTCCCTATCAGCACTGAAGGAATGCTGATTAAGGAAAGAGAACTGAGCCTTAAAGTGACTTAGCACAATGAAGGGTAGGGTTTTTAGGAAGCACTGCCTTTCCTGTGGCTCTACCTGGACGTTTTGACACTTTTTTTCCATTAATGAAGTGGGATGTGAGTCAAGGAGTGACTCAGCATAGTGTCAGGTTATTTTAGGGTAATGCGTGACTTCAGCTTCTGATGAGAGATTTGATTTTTAGCCAATCCATGATCCTTATTCATGAAATGCAAGCAGAACAAATTTAGTAAAACCATTAGTAAATCGTAAAACCATTTGTATGTAAATTGTCCCATTGAAATGAGTGTGAAATTTACCTATGAATGGATTTATGAACTATTTTTGGTATAAATTTTGTTCTGCTTTTGTTTCATGAATAAAGTAAAATGCTTTAATTTTACATGTTGGTTTTGACTGGTCAGTCAAAAAATTCCTGAAGACCAAATCATAGACATGTTTTTAGAAAGCTATTATGTGCATTTATTTACTTACTTATTTGATGCAATGAAACAGTCAATTAATCAGCCAAATTAAAAGAAGATGTGCATTTATTTTGACCTTCAGGAAATAATAGACATTTTCAAATTCACATCCGGGAAGCCTCAGAGGGGCTGTAGGAGGGTTTTAGGGTCTATATATATATATAAAATATTTATTTATATATATTTATTTATTAATTTTAGTAATTTTTAGGCCTGGCATAGTTAACCATAAAACTTCTATAACCGTATTTATTGTGAAAAGAGCTATAGAAGGACTTTTGAAAATTATGCATCACTCTAATAGTGGGTAGAAAAAAGATGACCTTACAAAGTCAGTATTTTAATTCAATTTGCTTCAACTTTTGTACGGTAAAAAAAAAACCTATTTATTTTTTTGCGAACAACACAGTGTCTTTATAATATCACATATTTTCCCACAGAGTATAAATGGGTCTTTATACATGAAAATGTATAGCTGTCTTTATATTTTCGAAGAGGGGGCCCTCACAATTGGATCATTATGTTTAGGGCTCTTGACATTAAAAAAAGTTGAAAATCCCTGATATAGACAACTAGTATAAAGAATTAAAGAAACAAGTATTTTCAAACTTTAATAGTCATTTAAACAGTCATGTCTTTTGAAATGTGTTTTTCTAGTCTGCAGTTTGGAGTGGCTTAATCACCTGGCTGTTATCCCTGGTGGTCCTGAGTGGTCTCTGGAGTGGCCTGGTGGTCTCCTCGTTAGGCCTAGATAACATAAACAGGGTCGGAGGTTGTGTTTATACTGCTGATCCACCTTTGCGCTCATGCCTCATCATCAGAGAGATGGACCGTTTCAGAGGGTGAAGAGCATAAGGTGTCAGCTTTCTTTTTTCCCTCTCTCTACAGATAAAAGACAGGGGGTCATGGACCACCAAGCGCAAATTTCCTACTCCTGCCACTTGATAACCGGCAACGTCTTTAAGGAAATTCAATGTAGACGGCCCTGAATGGGAGCATTAGCATTTAAATGGCCGAACTATTGAAAAATGCATTAGGATACATAAAAATAGCCTTGTTCCTGCTTTTGCCCACTTTAAGGATCAGAGAGGTGACGAGAGCGAGAAAGAGATTACTTTTAAAGCTGCTCCTATGGAAAAGATAACTAGCTGTCCAGGTTCATTTTAATGTGAATGTGTGTGTGATGTTCAGACCAGACACACTTTGTCCTTTCCATTTGCTTTATTGCTAGTCACACCTTCGGCTCCTGCTGGCTGTGTAAAATCCCAGACAGGAACATTTTGGCACATTTCCACATTGAAAACATTCGGGGATGTGTTTCGAATTGCCTCACAGTTTTTAAAAATGTGAGTGTCACAATTTCAAGCAGATCAAAACACATCTTCACACATTTGTGTAGAAGTTTAATGCTGATATTATCTTAATGGGATGAGGAATGTTGGTTTAGACTTTGAAAAATGATCTCACCTCTTCATGACATCCTCTGACTATTTATCATTTATGTTAGCACTTTTGCACAGAAAAGCCGTCACATCTGCCAGAGAGTAAGAATGTGAATTAGAGAGTGTGCAAAAAATTAATAACAGAGAGTGTGCAAAAAACAAGAATAACAGTGAGTGAGTGACATTTTGTGATACTGTGTCAACTTTTGGAATGTGCAAAAATACATATTCTTAGAATTGACTTGTCAGTGGATTGTCTGAATGACTAGTTGGTTTTAAGGAAGCCCAGTATGATTACACCGGTTTAGGGCCACCAATTAGAAACTATTTTGTATGTCACACAGTATCTTAAAGAGACAGTTCACCCAAAACTGAAAATTCTCACCCACATTGTTCCTAACCTGTATGACTTTATTTCTTCGTCGGAACACAAGAAAAGAAAATATTAAGAAGAATATTTAAACTGTCTTTGCCCTTGTATTGAAAATCATTGGGGCTCAATTCAAAACAACATTGGCTCCCATTATGATTTGTCCCTTTAAAAGTGCAACATACAGTAAAAAAGCTAAATTTACTGTCGAAGGAGGTGATTTTGTTGCCAGAGATGAAGGGGATGAATTTAAGGATGCAAATTAATGTTAGTTGTCGACTGATAGCGTGCTAAAATACGGCACACTAAAAACCATATCTTAAAAAAAACTCTAAATTCCTTATTTTTTTTCCAAAAATGATGAAAGAAATATCACTAATCGACTCGTCAGTTGTTGACCAACTAGCTGACTAGTTGACAGTCCTGACCATCTCTAGTTAGTACTTTAGAAAGATAAAAGGGAATGGGGTGATTCTTATGCCAGAGGCTCTTTTTTTATTAAATCTTTAAGCTGACCTGAGAGAAGGAACGAGGGGGCGAGAGAAAGAGAGCTCTGGTTAACTGGCAGGGCCCCAGGCAATGAGTATTCAGAGAAAACTTTGATCTTCTGCATGATGATTCTGACCTCATGGTTTCTTCACCACACTCCATTACAACAACGCACAGAGCAAAAGAGACAGACGACTGTGGTAATTCTTTACTGTGGTCTGTGGTTTGAGGTTTTTTTTTAGGAATGGCTACTGTGAAATGAATCAGTCTTAGATTCCCTTTTGCTTTTCTACTCTAGTTTCTGTAGCTTTTTTGCACTTTCATATGTTAGTCGCAGTAGTGTTTGTAGCTAATGAATACATGATTTTTCATAACTCTGAACTGAATCCATTACATCTGAACATCTTGACAGGAGATTACGTGTTTGAACTGACCAATGAAACTGACTGCATGGTGGGTTTTGTGCTTAACTGATTTGGAAATCAACTGGGAAAAAAGTTTTGACTGACATGTAAAGGAACCAGCCACAGTTAGTTTTTATTTTATGTAGCCTACTGTTCAGAAATGTAGCAGCTTTTCAGTATTGGCCAGAATTATAAGTTTTCTTCAGTTGTGAATTCCATATCTATTCGTTAAACTACAGCTATTTTTTTCCAATTTTAAATTAATATCAATAAACAGTATTGCACTAATATTACCATCCTTGCCTATACCACTAGATGGATAGATAGATAGAGATAGATAGATAGACAGATCATACTTTATTAAATGATGCTATTTTGATGCTTTATATCTCTATGACATTATTTTTTTAAATATGTATTTTATCAGTTTATAATCGATCTGGTTGCTATCAGCTGACAAGAATTATGTGGTTTTCATAGACTGAACAGCATTGTATGGCCATCAGTGCGTTTTCTCTACCTTTGATTCAAGAATGAAAACTCGGACGGCGTTAAAGTTGCTTTCCTGCTGTTTCCAAACCTTTAATGTCCCTTAATTAGAATATTGATCCACTCTTGGTTTACTTAGATCTAAATCACAGACACCTTTGATATAGTCTTGTTTTGTGGCATTAAAAGCCACTAAAACACGCTCAACAAGGCTGTACCTTGATCAAGCTGCTGCCAAGAACTTGCCAGTGACAAGTACAAATGTGTCTTCTGTAACAAACTGAGAACTAAAGTTTAGCCATTCTTTTTAGTGAAGGATTGGGAAAGGAAATGTTAGTATATACCTGTGGTGATTCAATCCGAGCGATGCGCGAATGATGCTGAGACAGAAGGAAACAGAGCGAGGGTGTTTACTGGACATAAACGGTCATTTGTATTCAGTTCATGCCCACGTCCATACTGCCCGTTTATCATCCTTGCCAAGAGGTGGATGTGCGTGCTTTATTCTGGTAGAACTTTATGCTCACTACTGAGACATTGTGGATTCCTGTGGAGTGTGTGATGATGGGGTTGTGTGTCTGTGTGAGTTTGTGTGTCCCCCTTTGGTGTTATAAGATTGCTTAAAATCTGTGACGGGCCCCAGAGGAGAGTAGATTCAGTCCAACTCAGTGTGAGGTTGAAACCTCCGTGTTTCTCCAGGGTGGTGGATGTGATCAACGAGGTGGAGAGAGACAGGCTGGTGGAGATGGTGAGAGCCAAGGCTGTGCCTGGGGAATCTGATGTGTCTGTGTATGTGTCAGTATCTAGGGTGTAGGAAGAGGGAGAAGCAGCACTGAAGATTCACTTACACTTACATCCAGAGATCAGATTTAGAGATCTGGTTCAAACATACAGACGCAGGAAGCCAGACTGCCAGCATGAACCCTTTCTGTTTTTCTGTTTATCTGCTCTCAGTCAGCATACATACAGCAACATATGGTTTCTAGTGTGTTGTTCAGGTTCAGTGTGATCCATATCAGTTATCGGCCATTAAAAAAAAAAAGTATCATCATTAAATGATATTGGATTTAATTGTGCATGCTCATTTCCCCTAGATTTAAATTTAGATTACCTTTCTTGTTGCTGAACACTTACACTTACATCCAGAGATCAGATTTAGAGATCTGGTTCAAACATACAGACGCAGGAAGCCAGACTGCCAGCATGAACCCTTTCTGTTTTTCTGTTTATCTGCTCTCAGTCAGCATACATACAGCAACATATGGTTTCTAGTGTGTTGTTCAGGTTCAGTGTGATCCATATCAGTTATCGGCCATTAAAAAAAAAAAAGTATCATCATTAAATGATATTGGATTTAATTGTGCATGCTCATTTCCCCTAGATTTAAATTTAGATTGCCTTTCTTGTTGTCTAGTGTTCACTTTAATCTTTGGCAAATCTCAATTTAAAAATTTTTAAATCTAGTAAATATTTTAATGCTATACATAATAAATTTTTTGAAAGTCACTTGTGACATTTAAGCATTTTAATTGTTTTACTTTTATCAGATTGAGCCAATAACTAACTGTTGTAGCCTTGATATGTCATGCAGTAGTATTAATTAATATTAATATAGCCCCAAAATATTTAATTCATTCATTCAAAAACTTTTTGGCCATAACATTAATATGATTGTTGGCATATTGTATTCAGGGCCGTTTTAACCATTGGGCTAGGCGGGTTGAAGCCCCGGGGCCCGAGCAAGGAGGGGGCCTGTGATTGGCTGTGGAGTAGATTGACTGGAGCGCCGATCGCCAAAGCCACCACGCTCCCCACTTATTAGCGCTGTTATTTAGTTGAGCTTTCCCGTAAATTTAATGCGTTACCATTTGAGATTGAAACTTAAAGTTTGAATTTGGTTTACCAATCAAATGCATTTATTCTATGTTTGACTTGTGTACGATATGCGCATGTATCTGTCAGGTGATTGCTGCCCAGTATGTCTGCATTCACCTCTCTTCACTTTGTTCTGGAGTAATCTGGAAAAGGTTGCGCAAAAAACAACATTCAATAAGTAAAAATGTCAGCAATTCTAAAAAAGAAAAATTCAAATGTAAAAAACTTCAAATACAAACAACATAAAAAATATGACTTCATAAATTCCCCAGCTATCAGGTTATTTTACTAAAGCTGATGATGGAGTGGAAGTTGTTGGAACAGCAAGTGAACCAGGCACATGGAGCAGATAAAAACATTGTTTAAAGTCATCGTCCACACAGATTTTAGGTTAGTTTGATTATTAACTGGATTTATATTGTTTTTGTGTTTGAACAAACTATATTAATTTAAGGGTTGGGAGATAATCCGGTAGAAATATATCAATCGTTGATTGAAGCGCGTCATGATGTAGTCTAAGCTTATAATTTCAAGGCGTTTTAAGCAGGTTTTAAAACAAATGGTTTATACTGTTCATGGACATTACGCTGCGGGGCAGAATTAATTCTGATAAATGTTTGCATTAAAACGGTTTCAACCTGATACGCGCAGCGCGCACCTGCTCGTATTACTGACTAAACTTTCGCTCCTTGTGCTTAAACGGTCAAATACACATAGTTGTGTGTCAAAATGCCCGTCTTTGCGGGTATCCTTGTAAACACAGTTATTTGTGTCTTAAATGAATGTTAATAGTTAAAGATAAAGCATGTGTTAGGCTATATGAGATCCTATATGATCAGATATATGATGAGATCTTAAAAGGATATTCACCCAAAAATGAAGATACTGTCATCATACACTTGCCCTCAAATTGTTCTAAACCTCTATGAATTTCCTTTTCCTCCTCAACATAAAAGAAGATATTTTGAAGAATGATCTTAACCAGTTTCTGGTGCCAACTGATTCCAATAGTGTTTTTTTTTCATATATGGAAGTAGTGAGGGCCCAGCAATTGTTTGGTTACCAATATTGTTCCAAATATATTCTTTTGTATTCAACAGCATGAAGGAATCTCATACAGGTTTAGAACATCAACAGAATTTTCATTTTTGGGTGAACTATAATGCAGCCTAATATAGCTGCTGTTACCATTTGTGTCAATAATGTAAATCAAACATCAGAAAGAAAAT
>NW_015505254.1:649515-659014 GCF_001515645.1 Sinocyclocheilus grahami | reverse complement strand
TATAGGGTACAACGGGGCTAAAGGCGCCTTTGATATTATTTTCATCTAAACCACTAGATGGCACAAAAACGTGGTGTAGCACTTTCCAAAACATCCGTTTTTCAAGATGCACATGTATATTTGTCTGATCTTTGACGCGACCGCTCACAGCAGTGCAAAGTTGATTCTGTGCTTTCTTGATCTAATATTTTATGTTTTTAAAAATGCTGTAGATTTAAGTTGCAAATGAGAATCACTAAAATGATTGTTTTTGTGTTTGAACAAACTATATTAATTTAAGGGTTGGGAGATAATCCGGTAGAAATATATCAATCGTTGATTGAAGCGCGTCATGATGTAGTCTAAGCTTATAATTTCAAGGCGTTTTAAGCAGGTTTTAAAACAAATGGTTTATACTGTTCATGGACATTACGCTGCGGGGCAGAATTAATTCTGATAAATGTTTGCATTAAAACGGTTTCAACCTGATACGCGCAGCGCGCACCTGCTCGTATTACTGACTAAACTTTCGCTCCTTGTGCTGCCTTTGATATTATTTTCATCTAAACCACTAGATGGCACAAAAACGTGGTGTAGCACTTTCCAAAACATCCGTTTTTCAAGATGCACATGTATATTTGTCTGATCTTTGACGCGACCGCTCACAGCAGTGCAAAGTTGATTCTGTGCTTTCTTGATCTAATATTTTATGTTTTTAAAAATGCTGTAGATTTAAGTTGCAAATGAGAATCACTAAAATGAATGCTTATATTTTGAGACAAAGGTCTTCTTTATGATTTTCAGTTTTGTTTTAGATAATTAAAGTAACAGTTTTTAAATAACAAAAGAATATGTAAAAGTATGGTATTTTAGCCCCCTGCTGTTGGGGCTAAAGGCGCACAGTAATTCACATGATAATTAATAGATGGCTGACTTTTCAATTTGTTGACATGACATGGTTAGATACAGATGGTAAATATAATATATTATGTTGGGTGTCCACATTAGAAATAATCACCATGTTTAGAATGAAACCATCATATTTAAAAACATGATATTAATCATATCATATAATAAAATATAATTTCGGTTACTACTGTAAATATATATTCAATTATTATTGGATCTCCTTCAATACTCTCAGAATCTTTACTTATTAAAACGATTTTGTTTCTGTATTTTAAAATATATTTTTTATATTAACACATTTTAATGACAGCATATTTATTGGAAAAAAAATTAATACTTTTATTTTTCAAAATAAGCAGAAAATAGTACAAACGTTGCTAAAGTGATTGTTTTGAACAAGTATTAGCTTAGACATTATTTTAAAAAAACATTATTTTAGCTGAAGTATTTGTATAAATACCGTGTGCCTTTTACCCCATGCTGGTGAGCCTTTTAGCCCTTGTGTGGTAAAACAACTTGAATGATTTATTTTCACACAAAATCTGTTGCTCCATTAATGTTCAATACTACTTTTTATATTTTTTCTACAATTTATACATTTTAGGTGCAGTGAATGGCCCATTTTTTCTTAAGGTGGGCCTTTAGCCCCGTTGTACCCTATATATATATATCATTATTGTGATGGGGGGCCCTGCAGTAAGTCATAGCCCCGGGGCCCAGTGCGGTCTTAATGCGGCCCTGCTCACAATTATGACTTTTTAACTCGCAATTGCACATTTTCGGAGGAAAAAAGTCAGAATTGTGCGTTTGTATCACGCAATTACGATATATATATATATATATATACACACAGTGGTGTGAAAAAGTTTTTTAATTGTTTGCATATTTGTCTCACTTAAAAGATTCTGATCTTCAAACCAATTTTAATATTACGCAAAGATAATGCAAGTAAATACAAAATGCAGTTTTAGTGGGCCAAAATTCCTCCACAGCGATGTGAAAGACTCATTGCCAGTTATCGCAAACACTTGATTGCAGTTGTTGCTGCAAAGGGTGGCACAACCAGTTATTAGATTTAGGGGGCAATTACATTTTCACGTAGTGCAAGGCAGGTTTGGACAGCTTTTTTCCCTTAATAAATTAAATCATAATTTCAAAACTGCAGTTTGTATTTACTCAGCTTATCTTTGTGTAATATTAAAATTTGTTTGATGATCTGAATCTTTTAAGTGTGACAAATAAGCAAACAATTAAAAAAACTTTTTCACACCACTGTATATATATCATTATTGTGATGGGGGCCCTGCAGTAAGTCATAGCCCCGGGGCCCAGTGCGGTCTTAATGCGGCCCTGATTGTATTGGCCAGAATTTTATAATGGCTGGTCCCTAGTAGTGACATTGTTATATGATATTATTTGGAAATAAAGTAGTTTTAACTTAATTAAATATGGCATGAACAATTCCATTCCATTTTCCATTAATTTCCTCTTTGACGTAGGCTTTATCCAGTTTCTGGATGGATTGCACTTACATCCACATAATGAAATGGCTCCACCACTGTGCAGACACATGCCACACACACACACACACACACACACACATGAACAATCTGAGTGAAGCTAATGGAGAATATGTTGAAAGAAGGACAGATCCTCTGGATACACAAGAGTGGCACCAATGCCCTTCTCTATTCACTTGATCTATTCTCTCAAATTAGACTCATTATGCTCTTTTTCTCTTGTTTCCTTTCTCTGTATATCATTTCGCACCTATGACCTCAGCGTGTGTTTTATCTTGTATTCTTTCCTCTTTTTACATATCATCTTTTCCTTTTCTTCTTGTCTTTCCTGCGCTCTCAATTCCCTTCCAAAACACACAATTTTCTCTTGTTTCCTTTCTCTGTATATCATTTCGCACCTATGACCTCAGCGTGTGTTTTATCTTGTATTCTTTCCTCTTTTTACATATCATCTTTTCCTTTTCTTCTTGTCTCTCAATTCCCTTCCAAAACACACACATTTACTTAGGCTTTGTTTACACAGTAAATGGAACAGAGTTATTTTCATGTTCGATCTTTAGGATGGACATTCCTTACTTATTTTGCAAGTGATGAAACCAAATCTGTTTGTTCAGACAGTGTCATCAATATCCTGTATATCTACATTGATCGTCATAGTAATGACTTCAGCGTCAGCTTGACGGCAGAACACATGACAGTCGTTGTCATTAAGGAAAACGAAGAAAGAAAATAAATACTTTAGTCTCTACTGGTATACATAATTTTCAGAATGAAAACCACAGCATAATTTTCATAATTTACTTTATTTATGAATACATTTTTAAAACAAGGCTATCCCAGGACATCCCCAAATGAGGCTTTGTCAGATTTAGCTAGTTTTGGGGACAAATTTGTCCCTAAACTATAGTTAAATAAACCCTCACGCACACATTGTGGCAGTATTAGAGCAAATTTGCTGAAAACACACCGTTTTAGACAAGCTTTGAAAAACTGTCTAATTCAGACATCAGAGACCACTTTATCTATACTATTCTCCCAGTCTCCCATTACACACAAATGCATGAAACAAAACGGATTATCCGAATGTGGCGCCCGACACGTATGCAAAAGGACGACACTAAAAAACCTTCAGAAAGCATGTGCTGCATATTGATTAACATTTGATCCTTTCAGCTTTCATCTTCACTGTTCCCTAGGCTCTAATCCAACCCTCTAGACCTGTCTGTCTGCCTGCTTGACCCTCTTACTCTCTTCTCCTCCAGGGGTGAGGACACATAAGGGCCCAGGTGGCACCGGTCCGCCCAGACTGATTACTGGTTTGCCCCGTGTCAGAATATATTAATGGTTTGGAAATAGTGAAACAAAAACAAAGGAACTGCCTTTTGGTATTTCAAATATCAGCCTTTTGATTATATTATATTATATTATATTATGGGATGTAATGGTATGAACATTTCTTATCACGATTATACTGACCAAAATTATCACGTTATCAGTATTATCACGGTATTGTTAAAATGTGCTAGAGATGTTAAAAAAAGTACTGACTCATAAATCACATCAAGTTTTATATTTAACAAACAACAAATAAAATGACTTTTTGTTTGCATGATCACTAAAACAATAACATTACCAATGAGCCAAAAAGTTTAATAAAAAGGTAAACCTCACATTTCAGCCTTTAAATAAAGAAAAGATATGTCAAAATGATAATTGATTAATAAATGATTATATGTATTTTATCTGCTCCATAAATAATTCTAGATAACTTATTTGAATTGTTTAAATGTGTAGAATCCACATAAGTTTTTCATCAACCAGTCAAAATTTACAGCAGGGCATGCAAATTCGGTCCGTTTTTGGCCAGACAGAAACTGCACACAGACTGAATGTAAATATAAGTCTTTGTAAATCCACTCTCTGACACTAGGTGGTGCTTATGGAAAAGTTGAATTAGAGCTGTTACCCGTAACCTCCGTGGACAAAGCAGTATTGCGATTAAGAACACTTCCTTTAGGTATTACATGGAGCGAAGATGAAAGCAAAATGCCATCGAATCGTTTCTGAAGACAGTCAGAACCTTCAGAGGTACATTCATTTAATTAATTCTAGTGGCTAATATGGTTTTTTTTGACAGCCGATGCCGATATCTTGGAAAGCAGGGTGGCCGATATAATTTTATTTATTTTAATTCACATTTAAGAAATTTGAAATCATTTGAAAATGGATAAAAAATAATTGTGTAAAATAAACATACTTATACTTTAGAAGACAAAGCATTTTTTAACAAATAAATATTTAATACAAATCTAGTTGAATAGGAAGTAAACACTGTAACCAATAGGGCACTCAGTATTCTGGGAAGTTTGTGTGCATTGGGAGTCATATATATATAATTTTATTTATTTTTCTTCAAATAAGTCCAAGATAACTCTCATTTTACATACAGCACACAATGAAAATTACATGAATATGACAGTGGGCAAATGCATAAAGCGCAGCATAATTTGAAATCATGAGTTTAGTTTGTCGATTGCGTGTCTCCAGTCAAGCAGAACTCTCCTCCTGTCCGTATTCAATTTGCATGGACTGACCGTCACGTAGAGAACACGCGATCATGCAGGATACAAATGCACACTTCACAAGATCTCAACTAGATTCGACTAAGTCTGCAAGGTTTGTGAAATTAAATGTTCATTAGTCATTCAAAGATTTGTTTAAATTATATTACTGCGCATTTGCTGAATGCTGACGGCAAACGAGAAAGTATTATAATGTTTGCCTTTCTATTACTAATAATATTAAAGCAATCGTTATAATACTTTTTTGTATACATTTTAATTCATTTGTTTAACAGTTCTATCTGATTATTAGATAGAACTGAACGACGACAGTGAACAAGAGGGAGAATGTGAGCACTGTGTGTTCAGGCGCTGCAATCTCAGCGCTGTCAAAATAAAAGTTCCGCCTCGAACACATTAGCCAAACAGAAAAACTTATCGGCCGATGCCGATATTTGAAAAATGCCAAATATCGTCCATGGCGATATATCGGTCGACCACTAATTAATTAATTCCTATATTAATTTGTATAATTCCCTTAGCACTCTTTTAAAACCTCCCAGCTCTTCCACCCTGTTTTCACTCAAAATGAAACTACTCTGCATGCTGTGCGCACGTGAGACTGTTACTTAAAACTGTGCTTTATACTGGACAGTATTTATTTATCCTAAGTTGTTCAGATCGCGGTAATCTAATGCGGTTTTAATGTTAATTAAAAGATGAAACGGTAATACTATCCGTGGGGAATTTTATCATGATTTATCGTCAAACCAGTAATCGTTACATCCCTAATTATATTATATTATACATTAATGACTAAAGGTTTGGAATAATAAAGATTACAGTTGTGCTGCCTATTATTTGTTGGAAAACCTGATGCACGCTCATAGTTAGATTTAAAAAAATAATCATTTTATTTAGCAAGGATGCATTAAATTAATCAAAAGCACGTGAGACTGTTACTTAAAACTGTGCTTTATACTGGACAGTATTTATTTATCCTAAGTTGTTCAGATCGCGGTAATCTAATGCGGTTTTAATGTTAATTAAAAGATGAAACGGTAATACTATCCGTGGGGAATTTTATCATGATTTATCGTCAAACCAGTAATCGTTACATCCCTAATTATATTATATTATACATTAATGACTAAAGGTTTGGAATAATAAAGATTACAGTTGTGCTGCCTATTATTTGTTGGAAAACCTGATGCACGCTCATAGTTAGATTAAAAAAAATAATCATTTTATTTAGCAAGGATGCATTAAATTAATCAAAAATGACAGTAAAGGCATTTATAATATTGCAAATGATTTAGTTGAATTATGTTGTTAGTTGAATGTTCTATTCATTATCAATTTATTAATGTCAAATTAACATTGATAATAAGAATTGTTTATAAGAATAGAGCACCAAAACATATTAGAATGATTTCTGAGCAATCATTATGTGGCACTGAAGACTGGAGTAATGACTGCTGAAAATTCAGTTTTGCCATCCCAGGAATAAATTACAACGCTTTTAAATATATTAAAATACAACAGTTGTTTTAAATTATAATAATATTTCACAATTAATACTGTTTTTACAGTGTTTTTGATCAAATAAATACAGCCTTGGTGAGCATAAGAGACTTCCTTCAAAAACATTTAAAAAAATCATAATTATTACAAACTTTTGACCAGCCCAATCACATGAGCATTTCTGTCTCTGTCACATCTTTTCTCCATGGAAATCTTGGTATTGTATGTCATGAACAGCTACTGTACCTTGTGCCTTTTGGGAATAACAGAATGAGCACTGAGGAATGCTGGGAAGGATGATAAGGGCAGATGGATGATCTTGGCTCAGGGATGAGAGGAGTGAGCTGATAAATCCAATACTGATGTCAGCGGGGGGCTGGCTGTGAAAGGTGGAGTGAAAGGAAGAGGAATAGGTGGAGGAGGGGAGAGAATAATGTCTGTAAAAATGCTCCGCAAGCACTGGTGGAGGTGCCGGTCTCTTAGCCTCAGGCTGTCAGCAGGGGCTTGGTTGTGATCATCACTGTCATAACTGGCTACAGACTTACTGCTAACTAATGGCAAAGCCATTCTAACCTAGTCTGTGTTTCTTTCACCGTGTGAACAGATTTTTACACTGTGACCTATCCAAGCATGACATGATAAAGTGAAGAGTGATTAGAAGTACTTCCATGTTATCATTCAGTAGTTTGGGGTCAGTTAGATTTTCTTATTTTTTGCAAGAAATGGACATTGTTATTCAGCAGTTATGCATGAAATTGGTCAAAAGTGACAGGAAAGACTCTAAAAATTCAAATAAATGCCGTTCTTTTGAACTTTCCATTAATCCAAACATTTGGAAAAAGTCACAGTCATAAGGACAACTGTTTTCAACATTAGTAATAAGAAATGTTTCTTAAGCAGCAACTGAGCATATTAGATTAATTTCTGAAGGATCATGTGACCCTGAAGACATCACAGGAATATATTTTAAAATATATTAAAATAGAAAATATATGTATTTAATTGTCATAATATTTCACAATAGTACCATTTTTTACTGTATTTTTGATCAAATAATAAAAAACAGCCTTGGTGAGCATAAGAGACTACTTTCAAAAAAACAAAAAAACCCTTGTTATTTCTAGCAACCATTGCTAATTATGCTAATTTTTGCAACTCTAGGTGTCTGTTTGTAATTTAAAAAATGCAAGTGCGCAAATTATCAGTTGTTTCTGGATCAGAGAATGTTGCAGAAAAAGTCAACTCTTGGTTACATGACAACCGTCATTTTTTACACACTCCTGCGGTCTATATCCTTGTGATGCACCATCCTCATTTGCAGCGTTATCTGACGTAACATGAGCTGTAGTACGTAAGCAACCTTACAGTGCACTTTCTTTGTCTTCCTGTCTCGTTATCTCCCTCTCTCTCTCTGCTAGGTCATGTTTTATTGGTTTGTCTGCTGAAGGAAGATGCTAGGAATGGTCCCCCTAACAGTAATAGAATAGTTCTCTCCTGCTCTGCAAGCAGTTTCCACGGCAACAGCTGGGAGGGGGTAGGTTGGGGGGGGGGGGGCTGTATGAAAGCTGCAGTGCCATAGAAAGTATTAATATTGTTATGTTTTGTATCGGCATCAATACAGACACACACACACGGTAACCTGTGAAATGAGGCCGCGCAGACATGACGCAGCTCTGCATCTGTGAATTCATTGCATTCATGATGGATGTTTGTGATCACGATTCACCTGACCCAACACTCCGAGAGTGAAATGTCTGACACTGTCGGCCGATCTCATTATTATTTCCACCGGTAATAATGATCATCCATCACTTTGCGAGACTTTGATCACTGCCTCGTAACGAGAGGTGGAACTGGCTGAGAGGAATTCTGTGACATTTCTGTAATCACTCTATGGAATCTTTTATTATCTAGGAACGTTGTCTCGACTCGACCGCACGGTCTATTTCACAAACATATGAGATTTTCTATCAGTCAACTTCCCCTGTTATTGATCCTTTGCATATTACTGCCAAAAGTCTCAATCAAACGCTTAATTTCTAACCGTTCAACCCCTCCACGCTTGAACTGACTGTGAACGAGTTCATTTATAAACACACAGCATGTCCCACACCAACTTTAACAGCACAGCAGACTGGTATTTCTTTCCAGTACATTGACATAGTATCTCGTAGTGTATGTGTGTGTAATTCTATCCACGGCACTCTACCTACGGGAGATCAGGGTTGCAGTGGATTTAGGGGGACGGAGGGGCTATATTTAGCTGACCTGGGTGCCCGTGAACACTGGGTGGTGGACAGGGAGACAGGTGCAGACCTGCCATTATGGAAGAACAGAAAGCCCCCATGGGCACAGAACAGAGCTCTAGTTGACAAAAATAAACCTTTCTCCTTCTGTCTGTGTATGTGTGTGTATACAGTATATATGCATGTATATATACATATACAAGTTATTGATGCCTGATTAACAGACATCACAGCAGCTGGGTTATTAGGTTATTTGGCTGCTATTACTTTAAGAACTGCCGCTGCTGAACATGACACAGATCTGACATGCATGCTCGTAGTTTCATTCACACTTTAATATGAAGTGGACTGCGCGTCTGAAAAGTCCTCTGTTTGATGTGGTCGTAAAGATGTTCTGCTTCTAAATAAACGTACTTCTTGTCAAGAAATAAAAGGACAGAAGCAGCATGGGATGTGAATAAGGTGGACAACCCTAGCTTTAACCCTGGAGTTAACTGCGTTAAATATTTTGGTAACACTTTACATTAAGGTTCCCTTTGTAAATAACTCCCTCACAAATTCATTATAATTCACTGATAAGCAGTTATAAATGCATGAGTAAAAGGGTAATTTTAATGCAATACCTGCCAAATAGTGAGCCATTTTTAACTCCAATACTATAAATGCTTAAAGGGGTTATATGATGCGATTTCAAGTTTTCCTTTCTCTTTGGAGTGTTACAAGCTCTTGGTGCATAAAGAAGATCTGTAAAGTTGCAAAG
>NW_015505254.1:637246-649193 GCF_001515645.1 Sinocyclocheilus grahami | reverse complement strand
TTTGCTATTGACTGTTCAAATGCGGAGTTTTGCGAAATCATAGCACGTCAGCTGTCTTAACCGTGGCTTGTGTACTGCATCGTCACTGTGCCTGTCACGCGATTCTGTTGCCCTTTCGGGCTTCAACTGATGGTAAAACTAACAACATTATTAACTGTCTTGATATTTACTTTGAAAGCTGAAGCTCCTGATTATGGTAAGGGGCGTTACATTTCTGACGCGTGCTTGTGGTGTTCGGCCAATCACAATGCACTGGGTCAGCTGGCCAATCAGAGCAGACTACACTTGTCAAAGGAGGGGGCTTTGTTGAAAATGACGTGTTTGAGTTACAAATGTTAGTAACCTGTGAAAGCGAACCTTAATGTAAAGTGAACACCTGTGAATCATGTATTAATGATCTATAAACATTAGTAACCTGTGAAAGTGAACCTTAATATAAAGTGAACACCTGTGAACCGCTGTTATTGGATTTTTATTGCGGTTTCAATACTAATATCTCATCAAGTCATGGGTGTGCTTTTACAATTTTTTCCCCCTAAATCAAAATCAAGATTTAATAATTTCATCTTGATAAAAAAAAAATATTGGCTTCTAATCATTGTTGTGGATAGGCATCATGAACTTTTGCAGAGAATCATGGGTAAGGTACAGAGTAGATTCTGGTAAGAAACATTATAAGAAAAGTGACACGAGTCATGAGATATAAATGAGAAAACCATAAATACAACACCCTTCAGTCTTGCTAACATAGTAAATTTTTGCTGCATCATGAATAAAATCAGGAATCTGGTTTTGAGTGAAATAAGTATTAATAAATATATTTGTTAAGCATTTATAACATGTGAGTTTAAAATGGCTCACTATTTGGCAGGTATTGCATTAAAATCACCCTTTTACTCATGCATTTACAACTGCTTATCAATGATTTATAATGCATTTGTAAGTGAGTTATTAGTCATTTATTAACACCTTTTATAAACCCTTTACAAAGGGAACCTTAATGTAAAGTGTTACCAATATTTTTTTACGCTGTTAAATAAAAATAAAAAATAATCGCCTGCGTTAATGTACTAATTTACAATATAAATGTATTATTAATATGCATGTGTGTGAGTGTACATACAGAGAGCAATAAGGAGGAACTAACTGTTAAGTACAGTAACTGTATAATTTGCCATTTTTGAAAACAATACAACTGTATGGTTTCCCCTCATTCAATATAAATGAATGTGAAAGTGTGTG
Organism: Sinocyclocheilus grahami; assembly: GCF_001515645.1. NCBI lineage: Eukaryota > Metazoa > Chordata > Actinopteri > Cypriniformes > Cyprinidae > Sinocyclocheilus > Sinocyclocheilus grahami. Next base: position 647,951 of record NW_015505254.1, on the reverse strand, counting down.
CGCCTCTGCTCATAATTAGAATTTGTAGCCTACCAAATCAAACAACCTTTTCTATTTGTTTGTATTCTCCTGGGACCACTGTGGCCTGGTTGTACAGTGTGCTTATTGAAAAGGGCCGATAATAGAAAGAACGAGAGAGAGCGTGAGAGAGAGAAAGCTATACATAAAGAATCTGTCCCTCAATTATCAGAACCTCTAAACAAATCCCCATCCCTTTCCCTGGCCCTTCCTATATCCACACACACACATACGCGGGCTTTCAACATTATGGACATTAGCTCGCCTGCGCTTTTGAAAGCTGAGTGACACTAACTATAGGCTGTGCCTTTCACTGCAGGTCTGGTTGTTTAAGAGTGGAACAGACAGCTTGTCACCAGGTCGTCATAGTGACAGCGACCTCACTGCCATTAACCGGCGGCCTGCCAGTGTGTATGTGTGTGTGACTGACCGCACAAGAGGCCCACTCTCCGTCTCGGTGCCTGTGTGCTGAGAAAGCAGATATGTCCTGATTACTCTAACACGTTTGGACTTGTAATAAAGCACACCGCTAAAATCGTCTTTCAGATGCTTTTAAAAGGCGTTTGGAAACACTGTTTGGTTCTCACACAAAAAAAGGCCACAGTTTTAAATTTGCAGCTTTCGGTTCATAATTCTTGCGTGCATCCCTGCTGTGCTGGCGAAGATCACCGGGTGACTAATGGCACAGTCAAAATACAACCTGCACAACTCTATTAGAGAGCAAATTCATCACGGTTTGTAGCAATAGAACATTTGTTTTTGCTGGGTGAAGGCTGTAGGTGGGGAGTTAAAGGGATATAGTTCACCCAAAAATCTAATTCACTCATTTAATAACAGTGTTGTTCCGAACCCATATGTCATTTTTTTAATTTAGGCTATTTTTTTCTTTGGATCACAGAAAAGAATGTTTGTGCAGCTTTTTTCCATACAGACAAACTAAAGTATCTGTCAGGTCTCATTCACTCAAACTCAAACCAAAATTGTTGGACCTCTTTGCCATTTTAACTTGACTTTTAAATAGATGAATGTGAATGACATTTGAAAGCTAAGGATGATGATTTTCAGCCGATTTGACATTCAGCTGATCCGGCTGCATCAAAGTAAAAAGCCTGTTCATTTCCTCCATAGTCAAATTGATTTTTAACTTACAACTTCTTAACTTTTAAAGACAGATCTACTGTGAGCTCTGAGGTTTTAAAACAGCATTATTTGCTTCTGTTGAAGCCATCAGGCTGCATTTCAACTTTTCAATTTTGTTGCTGTCTTTTCACTACATTTTCACTTACTGCATATATTTGAGAATATTGCTGAATATCTGAATATTTTATTTATATATAAATCTTTTTTCTTTACTTGTTTTTCCATACTCTCTAAGAAAATCTATTTATTGTTCACAGGTATTTTACCTGTATTTTTATTATTATTATTTTTTTTAATTAAGTAAATTAGTTATGGTCCCAAAGTGGTTTCTAAGTATTTTGCAAAGTGCCGTTTTTATTCTGCCCAATATATCCTTCAGTGTTCCATGGAAGTCATCCAGGTTTGTAATGACATGAGTGATAAAATGAAGACTATTCCTTTAATGCAAAAATATTATATTGTCATTCTAGTGGTAGATTTTATAGACTCCTCCCCCTCCTTACAAAAAATAGTCATGCGCACAGACGTACATTCAATCAAACCCAAACAGGTCCCTTTGGGAAGCCACCATATGAGGCATTAGTGTGTAATTTGAGATTATGAGGTGGACCGGAGGTTTAGCGATTTTATCGGAGGCTCCATTTCAGCCATGAAGCCAAGGTCAGATTTGCAGTGAGGGGACGGGGAAGAGGGGGAGTGCTGGTGCATGATGGGAAGGGGCCCATTGGGGCCTGTGTGTGCATATGATATGGGTGAAAAAGATCTTGAGGCAGAGAAATAAGGAGATTGAAGGTGGAGATTGCACATATCGTGGATTGAGAGAGCGCTACGGGCTAAAGGAGAGAAAGAGGAGGTCACCGGCAGAGGAAAGCAGGGAGAGAGGGAAAGTTTGGAAGGGTTATTATCTCAGGATGCGATGAGAGATGGGAGAAGTGAGCATTTGGCACATAGGCCGGTCGGGCTGAAGCACAGGCCAATTTAATCTACGCTAGATTCTCCTCTGCTCACCCGCAGCAAGATAGAGGAGAGGGATGGCGCTCGAGTCAAGAATAGAAAAGAATTCTAGTGAGAGGATAGAAATCACAGCTGATTCCTTTAACTTTACACTGCATGATTATGATAAGTGGGTCCTATTTTACAGCCTAAACCACTGTCAAGCATTACAAATCGCTCAGGATTTGTTTAAAACTCCCAGACTTTTAAGTGATTGGTATGAAAGCCCTTAAATTCCCCTCTGAGACATGAGTATGCACGTTCGAAAAGGAAATCTGAAGTGTACTCAAGTATCGGTACAAACCAGCTTCCCGCTGTGTACAAACTACCTCGAGTGTTGACAAAGAGATACGCTGAGGTAATAGAGTTTCAAATCCTTCCATCTATATTAGAGCGAGATGGGAATGAAAGCGGAGATAAATGCTTATCCGAGAACTTCTATTTTTTTCTTTCATGCATTGTAGCATTTTTACAGAGATATGAGTCTATCTGGTTGTTTCTGTAACCATACATGTCCAGTGGCAAAAGAGTGAGTGGAGTGGAGCTGAGCGGACGTTTTCTATTCGTATTGTATATTTTTTATATAATTGTGTAGCCTATTTTATATACTCTTATATTTTCTAGACATTTTTATTTTTGCATTCAATTTTCTTTACATTTTTACTTAATGATATTATTGTTGTTAATAATAATGTATTTTCGTATTTTGTAGAAATGTTTATATTTTGTGCATTTTACCATTTTCTTTTTTGTTCAATACAATTATTATTGGTCAGTTTTTATTTTTATACTTTCTAGAAATATTAGTATTTTTGTATTGCATTTTAAAAGTTTTCATTTTTGTTCAGTACATTTCTAATTTAACCATTTTTAATTGTAGTAATTTTTATATATATTTTTGCATTACATTTTTTTGTTCGGTAGAACTGTAATTGATAAACTTTTATTTTAGTATTTTTCTATATTTAAAAAAATTAATTACATTTATTATTTTACAATTTTTTTGCTTATGTTTTAGATGTCAAATACAATTATTTTTTTATTGTGGCTAAGTTGTGTGGATTGTTTTCTGTATCAGTGGATGCATACAGTATCGTATTTTTGGTTAGAGGCTGGTGTGAGTCTTGGTTTTGCCTACACACACATCTCATATTCACATCTTATCTGCGGCACGACTACAGCACTCACACTGCCACGCATCATGTCTGAATTTGAGAGAGACTCATACCGGCACCTCACATTAATCTATTCACTCAGAGAAAGACAGAGAGAGAAAGAAACAGAACAGCCCATTTATCTGCACATTCCACAGAGTCACCGTCCTCCTCTCCATCTATCATTTAGAGGTGGAAGGGGCTGCCTTTGAGCATCTCACATGCCTGATACTCGCGGGTGTGTGATACGGAGCTGAACACCATCCCTGATGTTTTATTCCCTTTAATTAGACTCGTGCTCTTCCAGTACTCCCTCATCGAATGAAAGTTTGAGCAGAGCTTTAGTGCTTTTCCTCCACAGATGCTTTCCAGATGGGTTGTATGGATTGTGGTGAAAGTTACTAGCCTTCATTATCATCATCATCTTCACGCTCATCATTACCGTTACCATCCTCTTCGTGAATTTCAACTCCTTATTGAGTCATCCTTATTGAGTAGGAACATTAATAGCATTATAATTAGCAGGAAACAGCTCATGAATATTTAATTAAAGCTGGTTCTCTGAGCCAGTGAGTGGGCCTTGCGTTCAATGCCTCATTAATTAAACATCAGAGTTTCTGAAGCCTTTTGATTAAAGATAAAGAGGAAATGAGAGGAAGAGCAGTATGGAAGAATTTGCGGAGCCTTTCCTTGGTAAGAGTGTGCATTTCACAGCTGATTTTACTGGCACTATGGGAGTTGTTGGGGTCAGAGTTCAGGTGAGGGTCAATCAAAGAAGGTATAAAATGCCTGCGAAAAGCTATCCCGTTGATCTCAATAGCAGTAACTTAGCTTCTGAATGGCCGTCAATGGAGAAAGACTAACTAGAAGAACATGTTAATTAGCTTCCTATTGAGTGCCTTCCTCAGTGTCTATTTTTAAACCTGTCCCCCAAAGGTGATGTCAGTCACGCTAACCCTACTAACTAGCGCTAACTAACTCCGTCAGGCTGAAAAAGGGCCTCCAGATACCTCCCTAAATCCAAGCTATGGTCCTTGACGTTGGGCTTTGCCCTGAGCTATAAACGCAGCTCTGTTTGATTCACAAATCCCAGTGACTCTGACAGACGGGAAAGTATTTACTCCTCTTTGCCTGTGTTTAAACATTCCGGACACGGTAAGCGCAGAGCTCGTGTTAAACATTAATCAGATTTATTCAAATGCCATTTGTAATTATCATGATCTCTGATTAGACTTGTAAATTAAGTCTCTGAGACCAGGATGGCGCTAGACTTCAGGCTTCGGAGTTTGGCTGTGGGTGGGATTATTCTTATGGATTATGGAAAAGACGAGGGGAGAAGAGTGAAAAGGAAGGGTAAGATAAGTACGCTACGGAGAAGTGTGTGCGTGTAGGTGAAGGGATGAGATAATAGAGGGAGAAAAGCTTTTACCATTAGCCAAGCACAGCAGAATGTGCCCTCAAATACCTAAAATCCACAGAATAAACGAACCACATTTCCTTGTACTTTACAGTGATTTGCATTGTTGCAGAGAATATAAATCCTAGCACTTGGTGTGTATATGACAAAAAGAGTGCAGTAAAGGTGGTATCAGATGCTAATGCAGTGGTACTATGGGATATTTGGTTGCCATAGCGTTCCACAGTTTTTGTATGGTACCGTAAGGTATTTTATAGAAAAATGTGATAATGCCATGTAGGATTGGGAGCTGAGAACTATTTCCTTATTTTTTTGTGTTAAATAACTTTAAATACTGGATCACGTTCAGTTTCGTTAATGGCTGATGAGGATTGAACATCTTAGTCAAATCCTTTTTCCTGCATTATTAATGCATGCTTCTGAATCTACGGTCCAAAACTTATCAGTGCAGTGCAGATCAGTGCATCAAAAGAATGACTGTTATTAGTCTTTTATGAGTTTTCTGGTTCCTTTTTGTAAATCTAAAACAGAGCACAATCAATATTGTCTGATTCTCAAACAAATAACTTTTAGGAACTGGTTCCCATTTATGAATCAAAAACACATCGCTCGATCAGTGTAGTCTGATTCACCAAATGAATCGGAAACACAACCTAACCAGTGTAGTCCGATTCCAAGAATAAATGACTTATGAGTCATTTTTAGTGTATAAAAAAAACACAGATTATACAAAGTTGTACTTGAGGAGTGTGAAATGTAATAAATAAGAAAGACACAACATGAGAGTGAGTAAATTATGACAGAATAGACTTTTTATGCACTTTAAATGTATTATTGAAATGATGTCACCATTTTGGCAATGGCATTGTATTTTATTTATATTTCTTCCTCGTAAGTACTGAGAGGAATCTTTTTTAAGAAAGTTCTCATCTATAATATCATGGTGCTTTTGTAGAACCATGCTCTACAATCTGTGAATTCTTGGTTTTTCCATTAACCAGTGTTCTATGATCTCTCTGCCCTCATCATTTCAGACACTGACACAAGGCCTGATTACAATCATAAGGCCAAATCATCCCACACAGCCTTCATTAGCGTGAGCCTCTTCTCAGAGCGAGGAATCTTCCTCACACTGCCTTTTTTTACCCCCTCCGCTGTGGCTGGTCTTCATCTCTTATATCATCTCAACAGTGTTGCTGAGGAGGATGGTGTGAGAAAGTGTTGAGTCAGGACAAATGATTTGTCATATTTAGCAGCAGAGATGGAGAGGCTGGCACTCTGTGAAGAATGTGGAGAGCCTTATGGATCTCTGGGGTTTCCAGCTGAGCTGATCAGGGGCTGACAGGATTTTCTATGACTGAGTCCCAGTTTTCCAAGCATCTGAGGAGCAATAAAAGGGGAGAAGCATTAAAGAAGTTACGGAGAGAGCTGATTTCTGTGAGTAAGCACTTCAGAGGAATGACAACTGACAGTTTTCAGATCTCACCAAGGGCGTAGTTTTGGATTTGTAAGTTGATACAGACATATTGCAGAAATGCTCTTTGATTGTACTAGGGTTGAATTGTTTATTTTAATTTCATACTCCTTTGGCCTTATTTTTCTTTTAAGCATATTTATGATTGCATAATATTTATGAATATTATTATGCTTAAAGCTCTTGACATTTGGTTGGAAAAAACAGCTCTTTTCAGAGCATGCAGATTTGTAGCATTTTCCTTTAAATGTTAATGAGCTCTGCTGACTCTGCTATGCTGCCGAGCCGCTCTCAGAGAGACTTTAGTTTAGTTTACTTTAGCTGCATTCATCGTGAAACTTGCTAATTAGCACATTAGTAGGAAAGGCGATTTGCAAAGATTTGTTAAAAAAAAAACTTACACTCACTACTTCTGTAGGTGAAGCTGGATCACGAATGATTCGCGCGAACATAGACGCATTTATGTAGATCGGGGGCGCATTCCCTTCAAAAACAAATATAATCCACTGCGTCTTCAGCGGCTCAGATGTCGGGAGTAAACAACGACTGCTATGTTCGTTATTTCATCCAACAACAGAAGACCTCAGTCGCTTAGGAGTCATTCTTGTCTACAACTGCTCCAGCGGTAAAACAATGGCGGACTGATGACAGCTCACTCAGGGCGGGTCTAAGGTAAGACACCAGTCCAGTCTGTGCTGAAACGCTACTGTCAATCAAACTATTGTGGGAGGGGCCTGTCTGTGTGACGTCACACAGACAGGCATCTGAGATCGGCTCGATTTGAGAATGGGGTAAAGATTTTAGTAGATTAACAAAAAACCTTTTTACCACCCTATCCTGCCAAGAACAAACTGAGAAACAAACACTTGACGCTGGCTCATCCTAATTAGCATATTTAGAAGCTGTGTACTTGTGGCAGCTAACTTTATCAAAAGCGTCTGCTGCCTCATTGATAGCTCTCATCCAGCCAGACTGATATTTTCATCAATGAGCCAGCAGTAAATGGCACAATTAACTGTAATGCATGTGAGGAAGCACAGCCTATTTGTGAGCCTGAGCATCTTTTAGATTAGTCTAGACTAAAGTATATTTAGCCCCACGTGATTAAACCTCAGAGACCTAAAAGAACTGGATCATCTTGATGGGACCATGATATTTGCTTGCTTTGGCTCAGATGGTGGCAAACTGAGTCAGTGTGTTTTGAAACAGACTTGAGGGTTATTGTTCATTGTCTTCTACAAGATTCAACAGGAAAATCTTGTCGTAAATACACTGATAGGAATGGTGGGGGATCTCCTGTTGCCATAGCACCCAGTAGCAGTGTGGATGCCTTAAGCTTGACGCAAAGACCGAGAGAGATGGGAAAAACTCAGTTTCACAGTTAGTTACGTAGTTAGTGCATATGCTGCCTTGGCTCTGTCAACAGAGGCTGTGAATCTGAGCGAGGGAGTCATTTACTGGTCATGACCTGTCTTCTGGAGTGTCAATCGTTGAAAAGTTTAAAACAACGTGATTTTGCCAGGTAGGACGTGTGCCTGGATCAACAACCTTGTTGGTCCTGCAACATTTTAGGGTTTGAGAGATGGAGTTGTGGCTTTAGCAGCGTTTTCATCAACATAGTGTTTCCTTCTGATTTTAGGAATGGGTAATGGATACAATTAAGGTTTGGCCAATCTTCCTGGGCCGTCAAAGGATGTCGATCCAGGAACATTTCCAACTATGCTAAATCACGTTGAAGACCCTGTGAAATCAAAATTCTTTGTTGATCCTTCGTGGCTTTTAGTTAAATTCTGTTAGTAGTGAGACCATCTAAATTCTAGTGTACTCCTAAATGTTGACTACATATACAGTTAGCAGATATGCATTAAAAATTGCAGGAAAACGGAGCAAAAATATTGACTACTTATCCTGCACAACTTGTATGATTTTTGTCCAGTTAGAAGCTTTACAGTGATTTGATTTATTTATTTATTTTACCTGAAGGCCCTCTCTTTTCCACACAATTTTCAAAGGCCCCTCATAACATATTTCCTCTGAAAACAAGCAACAATGTCATAATTACAGCAGAAATACCAAACTTTTTTTATATTGAAAAACTGGGAGTGTTAATATGCAATTAATTTAATTAATTAACTTTTTAAATTACAATCCTAATATTTACATTTACATTTACACTTAGTCATTTAGCAGACGCTTTTATCCAAAGCGACTTACAATTGGGGGATACATAAAGCGATTCTTCTTAAAGAGGCAAACAGACACAAGAAGTGGTTGTAATACCAAGTTCTTAGACATTGTTCAAATAAGTACAAGCTAGAAAGAGAAGGTATAAATAAAGAGAGATCAATTTTTTTTATTTTTTTTTTTTATTATGATGAAGTCCAGTAGCTTCGAAAGAGATGAGTTTTCAGCTGTCGCTTGAAAATTGTCAGGGATTCAGAATTCCGGATAGGGGTGGGAAGATCGTTCCACCAGCCAGGAGTGGTGAACGAGAATGTTCTGGAAAGTGATTTTGAGCCTCTCTGTGATGGTACCACGAGGCGTCGCTCACTAGCGGATCTCAGACTTCTGAAGGGGATGTAAATTCGTAGTAGTGAGTGGAAGTAGGCGGGTGCTGAGCCTGTGAAAAAAAATGTTTTCCGTATATTTCTGCCATATGTACATTAACTGACAATCACGACTGATAAGCTACTACTAAATATATTGTAGAAACTTAATTTTCTGTAAATTTGCTTTGCAATGATTTGAATAGTGAAAAGCGCTATACAAATAAGCTTGAATTGAATTGAATCATCTTTTCTTTGTTTTCTTCTTATTTCTGCAGCAGTAAATGCCGGAAGAGTGGACTGACTGTACAACATATGGCTTGAGCATTGGGACAACTGGGCTGTCCGCACTGGTAAGCTGGAATCCCAGTCTATGCAGGACTGTATAACAACTTTCAACTCATCAATTTTCACTTCTTATCTGTCTCTACACTCATTCTCGACATTCTGTTGCTCTTGAGAATTGACAGATAACTTGAATGCATTCTGAACAGATTCAAGGCTCATGTGATTTGCTTTGTAGCCTGGTTCGGTTATTCTAAACCCTTTTGTAAATAGCTCACGACTCAGGAGATCTGCAGGATGTTCTGTGATCCTGGAATATATTTAAGATCAAAGTCGAAAGGTGCAAGCGTCACGCTTGGGCTTGGTCAGGATGCATGTTAATGGGTTATTGTCGGTTAGCACTGTAAAGTGAGCTCCTTTTAACCAATGAGCAAACTTATCACACACCGCCCATTTAAGGGCAAAGAATTCCAACCGATGTGCTGGGTACCTGGCTTGAGAGCAGGACATGGATTTACTTGTAGATGCAACCGGTCTTGGTTTGAGCTCACCATCAACTACCTGACTCAGAACCGCACCAAAGCTGTCCATTGATGCATCAGTAAATAATATAAATGGCTTGTTAAAGTCAGCGTGAGCCAGAATTATGCTGGTGCTAATAGCCTTCTTAAGCTTTTCCAATGACATTTCACAATCTGATGTCCAATCTTCTGGCTTGAGGCATCTGTATGGCCTAGCACTGACCTTTGCACCTCTGCGCTTAACCCTTTGTCCTGCTGTTAACTGGAATAATGGCTTTGCCAGACGTGAGAACTTTTCAATAAAGTGTGAATAATAGTTGGCAATACCCAGAAAAGATTTGACTTTGGTGTAGGAAGGCGTTTTCCCATCTTCTTCCATTAGATAATTTGCCATAATCTCATTAATTGCAGAAACTTTCACAGGATCAGCAGCAATGCCTTCTGCTGTGACTATATGGCCCAATAATTTGACAGAGTTCCTTAGGAAGTAGCACTCCTTTGGGGCTAGCTTCAGATTATGTTCTTTCAAGCGTGAAAATACCAGCTCAAGACGAGCCAGGGCTTCTTGTTCACTCTTGCCAAAAACCAAGAGGTCATCCAAATAACACAGGAGTGACATGTAATTTTGATCCCCAAATATTGAGGTCATCATTCTAGCAAATGTAGCTGGGCTATTACACAATCCTTGGGCCATTCGATTGTACTCATAAAGCCCTACAGGTGTAGTACACGCTGTATATTTGCGATCATCTTCATGTATGGGTATATTATAGAACCCAGATGTAAGATCCATGGTACTGAAATAGCAATTGCCACCTAAGGCAGCAAGGGCATCAGCCTGATGAGGAAGGGGATAAGCATCTTTTTCAGTTCTCTGATTCAGCCATCTGAAATCCGTGCAAATTCTCAGTTCACCAGAAGGTTTCCAGACTAATACAAGTGGAGAAGCCCACTCGCTGCTGGACTTACTAATGATCCCTTTCTCCTCCATCTCATCAAGTGTCTGCTTAAGTTTCTGAAATTGTGATGGTGGAACTCTCCTGTATGGTAACCTGAAGGGTTTCTCGTCCTTCAGTCTAATCCGATGTACTACATCCCTCACTTCACCACAGTCAAGTCTATCCCGGGAGAAAATTGATTCGTATTTAACAACAAGG
>NW_015505254.1:581286-637155 GCF_001515645.1 Sinocyclocheilus grahami | reverse complement strand
TCCAGTCTGTGCTGAAACGCTACTGTCAATCAAACTATTGTGGGAGGGGCCTGTCTGTGTGACGTCACACAGACAGGCATCTGAGATCGGCTCGATTTGAGAAAGGGGTAAAGATTTTAGTAGATTAACAAAAAACCTTTTTACCACCCTATCCTGCCAAGAACAAACTGAGAAACAAACACTTGACGCTGGCTCATCCTAATTAGCATATTTAGAAGCTGTGTACTTGTGGCAGCTAACTTTATCAAAAGCGTCTGCTGCCTCATTGATAGCTCTCATCCAGCCAGACTGATATTTTCATCAATGAGCCAGCAGTAAATGGCACAATTAACTGTAATGCATGTGAGGAAGCACAGCCTATTTGTGAGCCTGAGCATCTTTTAGATTAGTCTAGACTAAAGTATATTTAGCCCCACGTGATTAAACCTCAGAGACCTAAAAGAACTGGATCATCTTGATGGGACCATGATATTTGCTTGCTTTGGCTCAGATGGTGGCAAACTGAGTCAGTGTGTTTTGAAACAGACTTGAGGGTTATTGTTCATTGTCTTCTACAAGATTCAACAGGAAAATCTTGTCGTAAATACACTGATAGGAATGGTGGGGGATCTCCTGTTGCCATAGCACCCAGTAGCAGTGTGGATGCCTTAAGCTTGACGCAAAGACCGAGAGAGATGGGAAAAACTCAGTTTCACAGTTAGTTACGTAGTTAGTGCATATGCTGCCTTGGCTCTGTCAACAGAGGCTGTGAATCTGAGCGAGGGAGTCATTTACTGGTCATGACCTGTCTTCTGGAGTGTCAATCGTTGAAAAGTTTAAAACAACGTGATTTTGCCAGGTAGGACGTGTGCCTGGATCAACAACCTTGTTGGTCCTGCAACATTTTAGGGTTTGAGAGATGGAGTTGTGGCTTTAGCAGCGTTTTCATCAACATAGTGTTTCCTTCTGATTTTAGGAATGGGTAATGGATACAATTAAGGTTTGGCCAATCTTCCTGGGCCGTCAAAGGATGTCGATCCAGGAACATTTCCAACTATGCTAAATCACGTTGAAGACCCTGTGAAATCAAAATTCTTTGTTGATCCTTCGTGGCTTTTAGTTAAATTCTGTTAGTAGTGAGACCATCTAAATTCTAGTGTACTCCTAAATGTTGACTACATATACAGTTAGCAGATATGCATTAAAAATTGCAGGAAAACGGAGCAAAAATATTGACTACTTATCCTGCACAACTTGTATGATTTTTGTCCAGTTAGAAGCTTTACAGTGATTTGATTTTGCTTGATGGGAGTCCAGCCAGAAGAGCATTGCAGTAGTCCAGCCTAGAGATGACAAGGGCCTGGACAAGAAGTTGTGCAGCATGCTCCGTTAGAAAGGGCCTGATCTTTCTGATGTTGTGCAATGCAAACCTGCAAGATCGAGTGGTCTTTGCAGTGTGGTCTTTGAAGGTCAGCTGGTTATCAAAAGTTACACCAAGATTTCTGACCGAAGTTGATGGGGTAATTGTAGAAGAACCTAGCTGGATGGAAAAATCATACTGTAGAGTTGGGGTGGCAGGGAAGACAAGAAGCTCAGTCTTTGCCAGGTTGAGCTGTAAGTGATATTCTTTCTATAAAGACTATATTTAATGTAATATATAATATATGTAATATATAATATTACATTAAATATAGTATTTATAATATTTACGATTTACATATATAAATTATATACATATTATGCATTTATATTATAAATAAATTAATATAAATTAAAAAAAAAATAATAATAATAATTTTAAGTGATCCATGTCCCTGCAATTGATTAACTAGTAGCAAATCATGTTCATGGCTTTGATATTAAAAACGAATGTCTATTTACTATTTTTAAAAAAAAGAGAGAAATACGCTTTGATATGTCCCATCCAATCAAGTCTATAGGAAATATTTCAGCACAAGAAAGATTTCATGGTGTCCTCATGCTGTCAGTTTTACAACAGCAATACTAGTTTCAGTTTCAAATTTATTACAGGAATACATGGCCTCTCGGCCCATAGTTCCACAAAATCATAATGACATGGCAGATAGTCTTTTCTTCATTCCATGATATATATACAATGCCAATCTCCATGCATCCCCCGAATCACAAGCATTTGACACATCAATACGAACATCATCAACAAGAACAAGATCACCTAAGTAAAATCCTCATACAAAGAGCAATCATGTGCGAATCATGTGTGCACTTGTCATGTTATGACAATATTATTAGACTGTATATTATTAGACCTTCCTTAATTTTTCATTTTCTTCCACAGCTGCTGTTTTACTTGCATGTTTTACTGTAGTATATTACCTAAAATATTTAAATTATACAGTTTTTTCTTTCTATTACATAAATTTTTTTAATGTTTGTTTCTGAAGAATATAATTGTTCATAGTCCCCACATTACCTGTTCTTCTGAATTGATTTAAAACACTATATTTAACAGATTTCTGAAATGAACAATCTTCATCCCACCACTGTGGTTGTTTACCTTTAAATATAGACTTTTTAATTAGAAATCTACCTGCTTCATATGAACAGTCTGTCAAAGCTGTGCAAAAAAATCGAATGCGATTTTCATGTGCATCTCGTCAGTAAAAGCCACTTCTGGTGATTAGTAGTTAATCTCCAGCACGTGCTTTCAGATGGAGCGGCATTTAATACACAGGGCCGTAGTTCACTGACAAGCTACACAAAATCGCGTTCAAAATCGGCAATGAATCGCCTGCGATTTTGAACACGATTTTGTTTTGTTTTGAATGTAGTTAACCAGCTTTCTCCGTATCTCACGCACCCGAGCACAAAAGTCCTCCGACACACTAATTCGGCCATTTATTCCATCATCTTCAGTGTTACTTCGTTCACGCCATTCCCGTGCTTTCTGTTGTACTTTCTGTAGAATCTCTTCCTTGTCCTTCCACCTGGTGAAACGGACCACCACCGGCCTCACTCTTCCATGTGATCTCTTTCCAACACGGTAAGCGCATTCAATCGGGAGTTCCACAATGCTTTTGGCTCTGCCCAGATCAGGATATTCAGTAACATGGTCCCGTACCTTTTTCTCACTCTTTTCCCATGTTTCTCGATCCAACTCCGGGATACCATAAAAGATGAGATTATCCCATCTTTTCTGATTTTCCATGCGCTCATGCCTTTCCCGAAGTTCAGCATTTTCATGATCAAGTCTCTCAACTGTCTCTACACACTTTTCAGCAAGTTCTCTTAAGTCCATAACTTCTTTTTGAAGAGATTCAATTTGTGTAAGTGTGTGGGATTCTCTTAGTTCAGAGCCACCTGTTGCTCCAAACAGTGTTTTTTTTTTTGCTGCGTTGTTCTCTCCGGCCTAAACATAGTGTCTGAAATGCCACGCTTGCTACCGCTACGCAGTCCACCAGCAAGCACACCACTATGAAGAATATTTGTGGCCAGTTTAAACTTTTCTTTAAAAGCTTTACATTTTCTTTAAAGGCCTATTCTCTGCCTCTATTGTTCAATGGTGATCCCCATGATACCAGAAGTACTTTCATTCAACCACAATGGAAGTACAATCATTCAACTTTCATTCAATACTAGTTTCCTTACTGTATGAATTTTACAGACTGATCATTTTAGTCCTAATAAACCAATATCTTAATTACGTAACTGCAAATTTATTCTTCCCATTAGCCATGAAACAAAGGCCATTAACTTGCATTTGATGCCAAACCTCTTATTTGCTACTGCTTTTTGTCTTTGTACAGAGAGAGCAAGAGGTAAAGATATGTTTGAGGCTAATGAAGGTTTGGAGAAGCCTGTCCTTATCTTGTCGTGAGCAAAATTGTTTCTGTGTGAGAGCGGGAGAAAGGCAGCATTACAACCCAGTGTCCAGTCCATCGAGCCGTCCATTTATCTTTCGTGTTCCCTATTCTCTGCTTTTTATCTCCCTGTCGTCTTATTCTACCTCCCAAAATTCATTTATGACCTCCTCAACTCTTTCTCTGTCTAAAGGGTGCTGCGTCTTCCTCTCATGTTTACGCTGACTGGGTTTGAAAAGAGTCCATTATTTGCTCCCTGTAGTCCACGGCGGAGGCCTTCAGATAGCGGGCAATTGAGTAACGGCGCTCTTAAACCCCACACAAACACGGCCGGATCTGCACGGCTCTGGCTCTGCCAATTACCAGAGTACGTTTCAGAGAGGACGATATGGAATATAAACAAACGGGAGAGATATTCACGTCCCCCCACACATTGATTTATTTTTGTCACTATGGTTGGGTTTTCCTCTTAGCCCCTGGCCACAGGGATGAACCTCCCCAAAATGTCAATATACAAGCGTGTGAGCTTGTTTGATCGATTGTGCTTACTAGGCCTTGCACAAAGCTTCGGGTTTAATTGGCATGAATGCAAAACATGCCTTCCGTCGCCATTTAAACCGATGTCACCGGGGTTGTTTTTAAGGAAGACAACCATAAAACACTTTCAGTCGCTCTGTACCTGTGTTTATTGAGCAACTTGAGTGTTTGGTATTGTTTCTGACACTTGGATGAGTGCAGTCCAATTTGCGCGTTCCAAACACAACAAACTGTTACAAAGCAGTGCTGTGACAGTTTAGGGTGGGAATCTTTAGGAATTAAAAGATTCTAGTTTTGATTCTGTGAATTTTAGTAATTTTGAAGAAGAAATATTTTGATGGGGAAAAAAGCAATTCCATTGACAAATCTTGATAAAAGTCAGTTCTTTAGTTTGACTAAACTGGCTTTCATTTACAAAAAAAAACAGGCTATTATGAAGTTACAATGGCTACTAGGGCTGTCAAAATGGCTGAAAAACTAAATTCATATTTTTTACTTAAATATCAAAATTCGAATTATATTCGAATTTAAAATGCATAATTTCAGTTAGGGTGAAGAAAAGCTTTTGACTTCTCTTCTGAGGCCACAAGAGGGCACATCGAGCAAAATATTACTAATGCACGTTTATTCAAAGCATAATCTGTGAAAAAAGTGCATAATGTTTAAAATAATGTTTATAAGCCAATTATAATTAAGTTGCTTAAACAACTATAAACAAAACAGCATCATGTATGTATGCATAGTTTAATACAAAGGGCCGAAAACCAATCACATTTTTTCATTTAAAAACACTAGTTGCAGTGGGATGGGGAAAAAACCCGCCATAAAGTCTCGAGATATGTTGTTCAATTGAAATGGAAAACAAATATTCTCGAATTAATCCATATGAAACATGCATACAGGCGCATTACTACTGCGGAGATGACGAGTCAGTGTCGCCGACTTAATCTTTTAAACCGAAAACAAAGATAGCTAGTTTATCGATGAATTATTAAAATGTTAATGCTGGCTGTTTTCTCTGACACATTCATAATCATTACTTCTGCCGGTGCTGTGGCAAGCGTTATGCATGCACTTGAGTGGTTATTAGGCAATGTAGGCAATTAAAGGCTCATTAATATGATTTATTGGTTTATTAATAAATGTGCGATTAGTCGACTAATGCTTCAAATGAACGACTACTAGTCTACTAGAAAAATCTTTAGTCGAGGTCAGCCCTACTTCTGACAAGACATGAGTCCAATCGAGCTGTGAGTTCTTCCTCAAATCTTCATTAACCGACAGCAGCTTTTATTTGGGTAGAGAGCAGATCATATCTGAGTCACGCACAGAACACAAAACTGACGAGAGCGGCTCCGGTGGAAAACTAGATCTAAAACTTTCAGATGACACACAGCTCATTTCTCTTGTCACTGTAAGTTACCGAAACCACACATGAAATCACGTAACACACGGTAGACATGCGTTTGTGCAGCAGATTGGCTCTCTCGCACTGGATGACATCACAGACAACTAGCTGTCCAGTCCTATTCCATTTACACAGCGCGTGTGTTCCGAGAATGCGCTTGTGAATCCTGAAAATTTACGAGTGTGAGTTCGGTTACAGAATGAGGTTGTCACACCCGTAAATAACCGTACTGTGTGTGAACGTAGCCGTATTAAGGACTCCAATACAGGACTGACAACGTATTCTGCTGCTGTGTGAATGTGGCCAATGTCTGTTTCTCATGCACCAAAAAGAACTGTATCATGAGCATCATTCATTTGGGAACCAGACTACCCTTGTGCTGTATGTATCCGCTAAAAAAAAAGACTTGTAGTAATTTGTTCAAAAATGAGTTAAACTAAACTGAATGGTTTTGATTCACTAAAAAGAGCTCGTCCATAAGTCATTTGTTCAGGAATCATATTACTCTAGTCATGCTGTGTGGTTTTGATTCACCAAAAAAAAAAAAGAAATTGCTTATAAGAATAATTTGTTCAAATTCAAAATCAATTCAGAAACACTGCTATTATGAGTACACATTATTATGAGTATGGTTCTGATACACTAAAAAGCAATGGTTTATAAGAGTAATTTGTTCAGGAATCATACTATAGTAATAATGTTTTATGGTTTTGTTTCACTTAAAAGGCCTGGTTTATAAGAGTCGGGAAAAGAACCACACTAGTCATTCTGCATGGTTTCACTAAAAAACAGTTCATTAGAATCATTTATTTGGAAATCAGACTGTAGTGTGTGTGTTTTTTTTTTATTTGCAAACTGACTCATCACAGTAGCTTGTTCGTGAATCACACCGTACTGTTGGCTGTTTTGAGCTGTAGATTTAGAAGTGGACCATCCATCCATTCATCAGTGATGAGAGAGTGAATCCAATGTGCCTTTTTGAACAGCGTGTAATTCAATACTATTCAATACCCTTGAGTGAGTTCCCACACACATTGATGACACATACTGTATCCTTTTGCAGTAAAACACATGTCGACGTCATCATATACGGGTAGGAAACTACCTAACGTGGTTTTACCAGCACTTTCTGAGGAAGTCTGCTGTTTCCAGCCCACCTCCCCTTCCCTTCCATACCTCTCTCCGAGCATATCATGTAGGACACGCTTGGCTTGACACATAAGGATGTTATGTTTCCTTTCAGTGACCTCACACTCTTCAAGGCTATTGACAATGTTTTTCCACAATGTTCTTGAGCAAGACCACAAAAGAGCCAGTCGGGAGAAAGGCAAGCCATAACACGCTTCGAGGTAAAAGGCTTTATTGATTGTAAACCATTCTCATAGAAGTTGAGCACATGAACTAAAGCAGGGCACGCATTATGCGGAGTTCAACGTGGATGCTCCAGGCCAATGTATGAATGGAGGAACAAAACTGGCTCACAATTTAAACAAAAAAATCTCACTTTCTGCTCTGCTTTTCAGACACTGTCAGAGATTTTATGGTTGTGTGGAACGATTCACCTGGGAGCACCAAGTAAACACCAGATATTGTGAAGCAAAAGAAAAGGTCAGCAGGGTCAAGGCTACATCTCTCTCCATCTCATAGCGTATTTATCTGTGTGCCAGTGTTGCATTTCAGGCCTCCAGACGCGCACACACATCCATGTCATCGCCTTTAGGGCTTTTAATGGGCTCTAGGCTTTCATTCTTTCAGCATAATGGTTTCACACTCTGTTAATCCCTCTCTTCTCTTTTTCCTTGCCCATTCTCTCCTTCTTTGTCCTTCTGCACTTTATATTTTCACGAATGCAGGAAGCTTTCACCCCTATTTGCTTGCCACCCCGTGTTGTTTTTGTCTTGCCATCATTTTTGTTGTCTTCTGTCCCTTCCTCTCTCTCTCTCTTTCTGCTTCTTTTTCATCAGAGTGTGTTATTTTTCTCTCTTTGAATGGCTTAGGTTGCTCTATCAGTCTCTGCCTCTGTTATGACTAAATCTGTCCCTCGTTTCTCATCTCCTTAGCAACGGACTGAGTAAACATCAAACCTTATTCCATCCATCTTTCCTTCTTTTCATTTGCAGCCCCCCACCCCTTCGATGGATCTGATTCAAAACATACACCATTCACATTTGATATGCTTTCAGGATGCTGTACGCACACCCTCCACAGAAATCCCTCTCTACAGTGTTTCCATAAACAGAGCGCTGCACAGACAGGCTGTCTGAGGTCTGATAAGGAGTCGTGAGAGAGGACACTGATGGGGAGTGAAAGAGAGGAGGAAGTTTTCCCATGTTCAGCTAAAACGACAGTGTGGAACCTCCACCCTGTCATAAATAAGCCACGTTGAGATGGCAAAGAGAAAGCAATGTAGAGGCTTTGCAATAAATGCATACCCTGCTCAAAGACCAGCATGATTTTTTTACTGGTTAAGTGGCGTTCTTTGGGTGCTGGTTAGATTCATTTATCTGAAAGTGATAATTCTACCATTTACTCACCTTTACATCATTCCAAAGATGATTCTAATGAACTGTACTGGTCTATTGGGCTGCATGGAACTTTGGAGCTTTGGTACTTTGTAGCTTGTATTTTTTATTTTTATATTCTTTGTAGTGTAGATTATTATTATTTTTTTTTCATTTGTTGATGTTAATTATATTTCATTATACATGCTTATTCCACCTATTTTTACATTTAGATTAGATTAACGTTTTCATGTAATGTTCAATTAAAGTTAATACTTAAAAACACTAATTTAATAACACTAACCTTATAGATTTAATAAATGTAAGCTTTAGCAAATCTCAGAATTTATATTTTCATTTGTAATGATGTGATGCCTAAATTCACTTCACTGGTTCCGGTCAGTGTCGTTATTGTTAACTAAACATTTTTGGTAATTTAAATAATGCTGAAATTAAATAAAATATAAATATTAGATGAAAAACTTAAAATGTAAATTATAAATGTCTTGGCAGCTAACTGAAATAAGTTATTAGTTACTAACTTAAGTTATAAGAAGTACCAAAATTACTAAAAACTGTAATGATAATAAAGCTAAATAGAGATATTATAAACAAAAAACTAAATTCTAAACAAAATTAATACAAATAAAAAAGTGCAGAATTACTGCAACTAAAATTGAAAAGAAAAATGGAAAAATAAAAATAAAAGCTGATTCAAAATATTAAATTAAGCGTATTATGTTTAACACTATAATAGTATATAGTAATACCAAAATAACAGATTTTAGTTTTACCATTTTTAAAATGAGACAAATACAGCATTTTATAAAACAATATATTCTGTTCAGAATCCCTAATTTTGACTTAAATTCCTGTTCCTCATAGAAAGAATGTCCTCAGAAGACTTGCAATATAGTGCACAAGTCCTATATGGACTACTTTGGATACTTTTACATGGTTTTCAAAACTAGAAAGCCTCAGTCCCTATTTATTACAAAAGCACAGACCAATATATTTTTTTTGAAATTGCTCATTTTGTGTTCCAGGTGAATCATACAGGTTTGGAACAACATGAGTTTGAGTAAACAATGACAGGGTTTTCATTTTAAACTTTAAGAAGCCTGCTGGAAACATACCATAGCAGAGAAAAGCATTCAGGCACAACATATGCTAGTCTTTTCAGCAGGGTATGAATGCAAAATAGCAGAGAAAACTACCCTGACATGTGAGGAAATGAGACAAGAGGAAGGAAAGTAAGAGAATGAGAGAGATGTATAGTTGGGCTGATTGGTAATGCTCCGTTCTGATTATTATGCCTGTCAGCCTGGGTGAGGAATCAGACCCCTCTCTCTCTCTCATCTCAGCCCTGTGCTTGGAGCGCAGCCTGCAACATGCAGATATTCACAACATGTGCATGCGCATCTCTGTGTGTGCCGCCACCTTGTATACTCAATAATTAGCGGGCTCAGAATGGGTTTGATTGGCATGCGTTGTGAATGTTTTCCCTGCTATGCCATGTATCGTTGTGCACTGATGGAGAACTGACATAAATTCATCCTGAAAACGAGAGATCAACATCCTCCCCCCACAAACCTATGCGCATGCACACACCTGTATGGTTCTTTGGATTGGGTGGGAAATTTATCTCAGTAAATTGGGTGAGCAGGTGGTTTATTTTGTGGAGAGAATTTGGACAATAGGAGAGACTGGAGGGAAGGAGGAGAGCGAGAGGGGAAGGAGGGGGTATTGACAAACAAGCCACGAGGGAGAGAGAGGAAGAAGAGCAGATGGACAAATGATGAACTGAATAAATATGTGTCCACAGATCGGTGTGTTGGCTGTAAAGACTGCCTGAAGCAGCGCTAGCACTGAGAAACGGAGAGATATGAGCGCTCCCATACTCATCAATATGCTGCATCTGGAATTTAAACAAGCTCTTTGCACACTAACTCACTCACTGACTGCTGCTTTATGAGTGAATCTGATGGAGAAACATCCGTGTTATATTTCACCCCCCAAATTAGAAGGGAAAAAAAAGAAACAAGGTTTTGCATAATAAAAATGAAGCCAGTTTTAGGACCATAACAATGTTTTGGATTGTGATGTTATTTTCATGGCATATAAGCACATTTTCCTCCAAATTCATATTGCTGGGATGCGCAAATAGTGAAAATCAGCATGTCTAGACACAATGGCTGCGTACAGAATTCAGAACTCATTCCTAGACGTGTAGGCATTGTCCTTTGGCCTGTGGAACTAATTTCTTGAAGCACTTGAAAAGAGTTGCTCCTCTCACAGTTTTCTGCCGTTTTTGTTTTTGAGTTTTTAAATATGGTGGCATCTCAGGTACTATGGCATTATGGGATGGAAAATTATCCACTAGATGCACAATTCACAAATGCTGTAGATCATCCAGACATTGTTTACAGAGTGTTTCTTGAAATCTGCACATGCGTAGTAGGAAACTATGCATGGACATTATTTATCAAAATGTAATTAAATTCAATACAACAAAGGCTACTACAGTGTGTACTTATATTTGCAATTTTACCATTTAATTGATATATAATCATGTTTGCATTATTGTAGCTTCAGGTGTATATGAAAGGTGTTAAAATGTGTCAAATTTATATAACAAAAAATCAAACAATTCTGTTAATAAAATACTTAATTTTCTTTATTTAAAATATTTGTGATTTTGAGAAGAATGTTTCCATATTCCAGATGTTTCCTATTTTTAGTGAGCTTTCTCTACACCTAGAGCATGTGATGTATTAGTGTAGTAAAGTTAACGAGAGGCAACAAACTGAAACTTAATTCCCAGAGGAGTGATATTTATAAGATGCTCTGCTGAACCATATGCTATGAGGGGAGATGTTTATTGTTTTTCTATGTATTTCTATTCATATGAGCTCAGTAGTGCCGCTCTACTGCAGCGTGCATCATCCCTAAAGACGTTAATTTTGCATGACGAGCGTGACACACATACACTCATGCACACGTCTGCCTATCTCTCCTTCTCTGTTCTCATTCCTCCTAGTAATCTTCCCCCCTCTCTTTCATCCCCGTTTCTCCTCCTCTTCCGACTCCTTCAAAATAAAAAATAAAACCCTGGCAGCTTGTGATGCGCACGATTGAGATATTAGGATTCTGCGGGGTATTTTTGTTAGGTATAAGTCACAGCCCCGTGGGAGTCTCAGGCAAGTAAAGCTTGTCAACCCGGGAACTTTGTGATCCTTGCAAGTCGTCTTAGTCATTAGCCTGAACTTTTTCGTTTTATTTACTACTGTGCAGTGGATTATCGCCTCCCTATTTTTGCTTGGCTTGTTTTTACGGCAGTGGATATGATGGATGGGATAGCTTTAATCTTTCAGCAGTCTTTTTTCTTTCTTTTAACGACGTAGAGTTGTTTCCATTTCGTCCGTTACGTACATGATTTACAGAGCATGAAGCCTTCAGCCGGGTGAGAGGTCGACCTTGCCACAGTCTGCTGTACTGCGTCTGATGTGTTTATGATGATGTTTGGCCATTAAAAGCTCTTTTATTACTGCCCTCGAAGTGAATTAAAACACTGGACTTTTGCCCGCGACTCCCTATTTTCAATATCTAGCCTGAAATGTTATGAATAGAGTCACAATCCTTTGTAAGATATGCAAGAACCCACATACAGAACAAAAGTTAGTTCCAGGTTCTTGAATCTGTTTCATTTTCAATTTACAGTGGGGCAAAAAAGTATTTAGTCAGCTTAAAACTGCTCCAGTGAACATTCACCTGAATCAATGATTGATTTCACTTGAATCTTTGATTCCCTTTTGGTTAATGCAAATCAATAATAACTGAGTATTTGAGAGAAGACTTCACTGTGCTAGTACTGCTGTGTATTGATATACAGTATCTCTGGTGAGCTCTGAAAACTGGTAATGCTGTCATGAGACCGTGTTCTCAAATGTATGTGCAGTCTGACACCACTCATCAGGTACTTTTATAATAGCAGCTTTTAAAATGTACATAAATTAATGCAAAATACAGTGACAGATACTTTTGAAAACTGACGTTATACACCACCAAGTTTTGGGGTCAGTAAGGTTTTTTTTTTTTTTTTTTAAGAAATTCATACTTTTATTCAGCAAGGATGCATTAAATTGTTCAAAAGTGACAGTAAAGGCATGTATAATTTTACAAAAGATTTATATATAAATGTTTTTATTTTTAACTTCTATTTATCAAGGAATCCTAAATTAAGCATGGTTTCCTCAAAAATATTAAGCAGCACACCTGTTTCCAACATTGATGATAATAAGAAATGTATTTTGAGCACCGAATGAGCATATTAGATTGATTTCTAAAGGAACATGTGACACTGAAGACTGGAGTAATGGCTGCTGAAAATTCAGCATTGCCACCCTAGGAATAAATGAGAATTTAACATATAGGCCTATAGAAAACAGTCATTTTATATTGTAATAATATTTCACAATATTGCTGATTTTACTGTATTTTTAATCAAACAGATGCAGCCTCAGTGAGCATAAGAGACTTCTTCTCCAAAACTGGTGTAGTATTATTCCTTTGGGGTATCGAGAACTAACTCGGGGGTCAACCGCAGCAGTATGCTCTATTTTGCATCAAATGTTAGTACTGATTAACCAACAGCCCGTATAAGTGAATAGAGCTCAGATGAAACCTGTGGTTTTAATGGTGAAAGACGATTCCACCGTCTTGGAATGGGGCCTGACCTAGAGAAAAGCCAATTTCCCCAGCTGTTAGCTTAGGCACAGTTTGTTCATTTAGCTCTCGTATATTTTCGCCAAAGCTGTAAAGCAGCATCTGTCTACGGTTCTCCCTGTTTCCCGATGTTTGTGTGTGTGTGCAACAGTGCAGCACTAGACCGATTCATCCCATTTTTGTAGATTGCTGTATTTGTCTGGGTGTTTTTCATGTCTGCAGTGAGTGAAAAATAGCTCAGGGTGTCTCTGCATGAGAAGACGCTGCTCTGCTGGTTCAACCTGACTACACACTCCATCAATTCAGAATCAGGATTACTGCTCCATGGGAAAAACGTGTGCATCTCTTTTCCCTGTCATGAGTTATGGAATGATGCTGTGTATCTTTATAATTCGACACAAGGTCTTTGACGTGAATAGACCATTAAGTAGATCTTTAATTTCATGTTTCATTCACCATACAAAAATCAAGCAGGAGTCACCAGGCTGCTTTAAACTGCCCTGATGAATGGCTTCGGGGCTTTGACTGTGTCTGGAAAACAACCTATTAAAATGGTTGTGGCAGAACAGGAGAGTGAATTGGACGTCATGCTATCCAGAAACAGAGGGCAGTAAATACTGAATGGCAGTCCAGACCATGGCTGCTGGTCTCTGATATGGTTTTTGGCTAGCTTGAACCATTCCCCCTGGGGTCAGAGATGGAGGTTAACCGTCTCAGGTCACCGGAGCAGTATTTTAGGTTATGTTCAGGAAAGAAATCAGCCTCCTCTTGGCTCCGGGTTCTGCCGGTTTCACTGCTTTGAAAGCATTCCAGGCATTTTTGGCCTCTATCAACATATTCAACTTTCGTCTTCCGATACTACATCCAAATTGCTTTTTCCCCACCTTTCTGCTGTTTTTATTTTCCCTCTTGTTCTCTGCTTTGCTTTGCCACCTTCTTTTAAAGGGATAGCTCACCCAAAATAAAAATGTATTTATAAAAAAAAGAGAAATCTTAAAAGATGTAGTTCATGCAAAAGTTAAAATTCTGTCATTTATTCAGTCATGTCATTCCAGACCTGCATGACTTTTCTGTGAACAAAAAAAAATATATATTTTAAGTTTCAACTGTTTTTGTCCATGCAATTAAAGTCAGTGAGGTCCAAAACAACCTTGGACTTGACTTTTATTTACACTTATTGTCTTTCATTGTTTGGACAAAAACAGTTTGAAATGTCTTATTTTGTATTCCACTGACAAAAGTCAGTCATACAAGTGGGAATGACATGAGGGTGAGTAAATGATGAGTACATTTTCACCTTTGAATAAAATATATCTTTAAGATTTCTCTTCTTTTTAGAAAGTTTATTTTTTATTTTTACTGTAATGTTTATTTCTATGCATTTGTTATGATTATTTTTAAAATCCATTGTAGCACTTTGAATTACCATTGTGAAATGTGCTATATAAACAAGCCTGCTTTGCCTTTGGAAAAACAATTAATTTGACATAATAATTTGTGATAAACTGCTTGCATAAATGATTGAAAAATGGCTGATTATTATAGAAAACTATATGCTGAGAAGCCAAAAAAAAAAAAGATGTTGCCTTAGTAGTGTATCAACATGGTTTGCATCCAGGAGCCTTTAAGGCAAATTTGATAATATGAGGTCACAGTGTGGGTTTCATGAGAGGTCAAGGCCAGGCCTTGAAGCAATTTCCCATAGCAAATGTTCTATTGCTGCTGCTTGCAACAGGATGTGCTCTCTGTAGGGGCCTTATGTAAGTGAATTGATCCGTTATAGACTATGAAATGCTGTAGCTGTTCAACTGTGTCAAGACATTCCTTACCTTCAGATTCACAAATTAGAAGAGAATGTCGGATAGCGGTTTAATTTCCGTCCTCTGTTATCATTCGGGGCTGATAATGCATGCATTAATTCATGCCTTTATTACTGGTCACTTCTATCATTAATGCCATTCTCTACTCTCATTATCAGTTTTTTATCTGGGACACACTTAAATGAAGTTTGCTCTCAAATCCTTAGATGATTTATCATGTTCAAATCCCTTAGGGGTAAGTAATGAAATCAGTGCTATTCTTCCGTTACCCAGAATACTTATCATCTGAACGTTTGTGCTTTTTGAAGGCAGAGAATAGGTCTCATAAATACCTTATTCATACACAAAGCATTTGAATTTCAACCAGGTTTAACGTCCTTGAAATTCCGAGTATGCAGCTTGACATTAGCATGGGGGCGGCTCTCCAGATACTCATTCTGCTCATGATCTCCAGCTTGGAGTTGCTTCCTTTGTTCTTGCTCTCTGGTCTCAATTGACCAATCATTCCTGAGACTATTGGCAGTAGATCAGAGTTCATTAAGCAGCCTACGCTACCAAGCTATTATTGAGTAACTAAGCGATTTGTTATCTTAAGTAACAGCTTCTCAATGGTCGGTCAGAGATACTGCCGTCCCGTCCACACTCCTCTAACGGTATCTTAATGACCTCATTCAGATAATTACCTTCTCAAACGTTCGTAATTACTGTACATTGACAGGGGAAACTCTATAGAGGCATGTGAATCCTATTGTTGTTGGCTTTGGCTAAGCCAAATATTAATTAAAAGTGTTAAAATCTCTAGTTACTAAACAAAGTTTTTTTTAGTTTATTTTCCTAAGTGAGTAAACACTGTAGTGCTGTAGAGTTTTTGAACATTTTGAACAAGATTGAGCTCTCTAATATGTCAACTGACAGCTGACTGAGTGTGTGTCAGGTCTACTTGTTGGCTGAACAATGCCATTCTTTTCAGGCCATTCATTTCTGATTAAAGAGGAACATGAAAAATATGAAAATGTTTCCTCCACTACTCTTCAGCATCACTGCAACACCACTACTGAATCTACAGCATAATCAGTGTAGTCTGATTCCTGCATGAAAGGCTCTTATGAGCCAGTAATTTAGCAAATCAAATGCATGCAGACCAGTGTTAATTTTGTCGACGATGACGAAAAATATTCGTTAACAAACATTTTTTCTGTGACCACACTCTTAAAAATAAAGGTGCTTCACGATGCCATAGAAGAACCTTTTTGTCTAAATGGTTCCATAAAGAGCCTTTAACATCTGAAGAACCTTTCTGTTTTACAAAAGGTTCTTTGGGGCGAAAGAAGGTTCTTCAGATTATAAAAAGGTAAGAAAAAGATGGTTCTTTAAAGAACCTTTGACTGAATGGTTCTTTGTGGAACCAAAAATGGTTCTTCTATGGCATCGCTGTGAAGAACCTTTTGAAGCACCTTTATTTTTAAGAGGGTAAGACGAGACGTTGACGAGCTAAAACTAATATCTGATGATAAAAACTATGACGAAATTTATGCCACGTCTTTGTTAACAAGACGAGACGGGACTATAATGTTATTTGAGGACGACCGGACATTCAAAATACATCCTATAGGCTATTGTCTTGTCCTTCAAAATGTGCGTCCCTGTCATTGGATTGCAATCGGGTAAGGGGCGTTTGCATATCTAGTCTCAGTATGGCAGCCGCAATAGACTAGCGATCTGAAACAATGGCCTCAGCACCTGAAGGGGTAGGGATAGGGTGACCAGACGTCGCGTTTTTCCCGGGAGTCACAATTCGTTGTCGATTAACTTGAAGTTAGTGAAGGCAGGGTAGGCGGAATCGCGCTGATAGAAGTGTTCTCTCTCACGCACGCTCCACTTCTTCAGTTCTCATATACAGTGCACGATCAGTTCTCAGTGCTCAAATACACACACAGCAGTCCAAATGTCTATCGTGTAGAGTATCTCACGTAAATACAGTCGGTTATGGATTAAGTGAACGTAAACAGGTGGGTGAAAACCGAACGTGTCAGTATTACATGCTTGCCTTCTGTCTTAAAGGGACATAATTCCTAATTAAGTACCTATCCATGTCATTAATGTTAACCAACAAAAGATGTGTAACAAATGTTAAGTAAACTTACTGTATCTGAAAAAATGAATTTAATTTGTATCTCTTTTGTATTTGTCTTATTTTCTTATTCTGTTTCTTTTTCAAAAATTATATATTATATGTTATAGGCCTATATGAACAACTATAATTTTTATAAGTTGCTCCCTTTTCACTGCTGAAGGGATAAAAGGGATAGTTCACCCAAAAATGAAAATTGTCATCATTTATTCACGTTTTTCCAAATTCAATACTTGATTCAAATTTCTCATAAGCTTAATTGATTTGGTCTAAAGAGAGAAGAATTAATGACTATATTTGTTTGAAGACTACATATAAAATAGCTACCAAAATAAAACGTTGGTAACTGCAGTTTGACTAAAAGTAATGACTAAAAGTTGACAAAAATTCAATGACTTTTCATTGACTAAAACTATGAAAGACTCAAATGACTAAAATGTGACTAAGACTATTAAGCATTTTCGTCTCAAGATAAAGACTCAGACTAAATCAAAAATGCCTGTCAAAATTAACACTAATGCAGACAGTGCAACCAATGCATCTCATCTCTGAGCAAATGACTCTTTTGAATCGATTCTTTTTAGTAAATAAAACTCATACAACACTCATACAGTATATTTTATCCCTGAAGAAATTACTCTTATGAGTTGGTTCTTTTTAGTGAATCAGACACATATGGCACAACCAGTGTATCATAAATCCTTGAACGAGTAACTTGGTGTGGTCCTATGATGTATAATATCTGCGAAAAAGGTCCATTGTCTGTTATAGTGTTGTGATGTATAAAGCTCACATAGAATTCACCTTCAAACCAAGCAGAATTCTTGTGGTCAATGCAGTGAATGCATGTAACCAGTTTGAACCCTTTGCGGTATATTTCACCCTCTTGTGAAATTCCCAATTGCATGGTTTCGTATTGAAATGACTGGATTGCATCCACAAATATTCACCATTTAAGGAGCTAGATTCTTTAAGAGGAATCTGAACCAGAATCAAGAAAATTCCCATCTCTGATGATAAAGAATTAGCTTTATTTATTAGGACAGCACTGAATGTTA
This sequence comes from Sinocyclocheilus grahami, assembly GCF_001515645.1. Taxonomy (NCBI): domain Eukaryota; kingdom Metazoa; phylum Chordata; class Actinopteri; order Cypriniformes; family Cyprinidae; genus Sinocyclocheilus; species Sinocyclocheilus grahami. The sequence goes on along the minus strand of NW_015505254.1, from coordinate 619,157 downwards.
GTACGGTATCAGTGGACCAACCAAGGTACATGAATTGACATTTGCCGTAATTAAAAGTGAAATGGTGTATGTTATATCCAAGCTTGTATTTACTTCACCCCCTCTGCATCTGTTTAGCTTGCTGTCCCCTGAAACTCTATAGCTCATAGTTTCTAATTATGCTAATTAAATGCGTGAGGCCTGGCGCATACTCGTAAATGATTAATTGTAGCAAGACAATAGAATCACTGATACCAACTTATGGCAGCGTCTTCTAGTTTAAGCTATCCTGTTCCGTCTGCCTTCATTCCCCATTTGGCCTCTTTTCATTTTCTCTCTTTTTCTTCTTCATGTAAGCCTATTGTTGGGCATAATTTGCTGCATTGGGTATTGAACTATTAGTGTGTGGAGCGGCCTTGTTCAGACTTCAATAGCAGGAATTCTAGAAATGTCCTGGAAAGATAGTTAGCCCTGATAAAACGTCACAAGCCATTTCACTATAGAAATAGACCCACAATGGATGTAGTTGTGTGTGTACATGTACATGTGTGCGTTTTGGACAGCAAGGCCACGCTCTGACAAATGAGAGCTGGCTGCTTTGCATTGTGTAACTCAATTGGCGCTTAGCCACATGAAAATGAGAAGGTTTTTTTTTTTGAATAAAGAAATTGAGGCTGTCAGATTTTAATACATGTACGTGCCGTCTTAACGCTTTGGCGCTGAAAAGCTCAACTGACGCTGATTTGTTTATATTTGCACTGCGAATGTAACTAACAGCATTTCCACTAAAGTTTCAAAGCAAATGTTCTCAGCTTGTTAACACTCAAGCAGAGAGCTGAGTACTCATTCATATATTGAGTTTCATGCTATTGAAACCACTGACCACTGTGGAAAATATATCAGAAATGCATGACAACTGGCCTTATAATTTCCCAGGTTTTTCAGTCGCTCTTTTGAACAAATACAACAGTTCATTGTACAGTTCATTTAAAAGGTATGAAAAGCATGTTGTGCCTTTTCATAAATTCTGGTTTTCCATTATTGACCCTTATGTTCTGTTGAGAATGCCTTTGTTTTGTTGTTCAATTTTTTTGATCTGTTCCCCTGGCTTAATCAAAACCCAGTATAAGTATTATTGAAGTTTTAAAAGGTTCACCCAAAAATAAAAATGAATTATTTAGTTAACCTCATGTTGTTTCAATCCTATATGCGTTTCTTTCTACTGCAGAACACAAAACAAGATTTATTTTTGAACATTGATGGGTTCCAGTGTTGTATTGGACCCCACTGACTTTTCTTGTATGGACTAAACAGTGTAAACATTCTTTAAAATATATTCTCATTATGTTTCAATGAAGACGGAATGTCAGTTTGGAACAACACAAGGATTTGATTCCATTTTTCATGGAGGAAAACTGAAGTGTGTATCGACTTGATACAGCAATTTTCTATATGTTTTTCAAACTATTAAAATGGTGTTGGTGTATCTCAAACCAGTAAAAGATAACATGTATCATCTGTCCATTGAAATCTCTTTTTCAGACAGTACCATTATGTTAGACTATTACAGACAATACTATTGTGACAGTTCTCCAGAGCTTCTCTGTGCCTCTCTGAAGTGCAGGGGTAATTTTCCATATAGATTGCATTGCACTTTAATTTTAGTGACATTTGTGTTTCCATCACATCATCTCTCTTTCTGCTGTCTTTTTTTCAAGAGGGTAAGAGTTCCTGTCTATTTTCAGGCATTCAATTTAAAAGTCCATCTCTGCTTGCAGTAACTTTCTCAAGTACACACATATGCAGCCGCACAAAGTTATATGCAAAATAAATAGATACTTAGTACCTACAGTACCTACAGTAGGCAGTACTTTAAAGGGATAGTTCACCCAAAAATTAAAATTCAGTCAATTAATTACTCAGCCTCTTGTAGTTCCAAACCCATAAGACCTTCGTTCATCTTTGGAACACAAATCAAGATATGTTCAAGATATGACCCTCCATAGACAGCAACACAACTACCACGTTCAAGGTCCAGAAAGGTAGTAAGTACATCATTAAAACAGTCCATGTGACATCAGTAGTTTAATTGTAATTTTATGAACTACTTTATTCAAAATTCTTCTCTAGACCTACTGTGAGCTTCAAGGTTGTTAATCAATGCTATATGCACATTATTTCAACTTTTTTAAAATAAAAAAATCATTTTAATAGTAGAATTCCTGGTGAAAAACCAAATGACCCATGATTTTCCAAAAATGTCTACATCAATCAAAGAATTGTAACAAGAAAATCATGCCCACCCATGAAGCACTTTCAATGGCATAATAGTCAATATATAGTGATATATATATAATATATAATGAACATCCTTAAATATTTTTGTATATATGTCATTTTTTAAATTCATATTGTCATAATGCTTCATGGCGTTGTAGTTCTGCTCTTTAATAAAGCTGTCAAGTATGCAGTCCCATACCTTTTTTCACCCCAAATTCATTTTTTTGCTTCAAATCAAAGTTTGTGATGTTTTGATTCACTGAAGCTGGTTGGTTGGGTTCATGGCTTATAACTCTTTCATGAAGACTTTTAAAAAATCCAGATGGTATATATTTGGTGCCTAGCGCATTTCAGATCAGTAATTTCAATGTTTATTTTGGTTTGGATGCTGTCTGTAGCAGTAGACAGCAAGACAGCACTCTAGGTTCTTAAACAGAGCTTCCCACTCACATGTGCTCCGGCCCCCTCCCCAATCCTGGCTCTGTGTGAAGCCCTTTTGTTAGACGTCCGGGCAGTTCAGTCCTGGGTCCCGTGTCTTTGATGACAGTTCTGTGACACACCACACCGACTGGACCATTAGGGCTGACTAGCACAAATTCTATTGGTGGATAACTTAATTACTGATCTTAATCTCTGGGGTGATGTTAGAGATGCTTTAGGATACATCGGAGTGCTAGTTTAGTTCACAGAAGTGTGCATCCTGCTAAATCTTCTGCCACCTCACCTCACTCTTTTCTCCATGTTCCTGTTATAGTGCCGGAGATCCTCTACCATGACGACTGTGGCCAGATCTTTCATCGGGATCTTCTGGCTCCTGCGGTTGGTGTGTGCGGTCTTCCCTGAGGAACCGGGACCTCTGAACTTTATCCCCACTGAAGGTAACATTGTCTCTGTTTCACATGCAGTCATCAAGGATCAGGGTTGGGCCCGTCTGCACTCTCAGGCTCTCAGCTTTCACTTTCTAATGCAGAGCAGGCATGTGATTGATCACTCATCAATAATATCGATTCCATGTATCCCTGCCTGCAACTCATGCCGGTCTATCTAATCTGAAAGATGAGAAAAGGGAGGGGGTTTATTACGCTCAGGGTAGGAGGATAAAGAGACGAGGAGCTATGGGAAGCTCTAGGGAGAGTCTTATCACATATTGAAAGAGAGGAACAGATAGAGAAGAAGAGTAATAAACAGGGATGTAAAGTACTTGAATATTTGTACTTCATTATTATGATTAAGTATTATTGTGGGAAATTTTGCATCTTGTTCGCAAAATTGCGAGCAATGGTAAATGTGACCAAAAAGTTTTTCAAGCTTGTTAGAACTCCCAAAAAGATAAATGTATCTATATATTTAATGTGAGGAAAGAATAATTAAATTGTAATAATGTAAATTTAGGTAAAAATTCGTTTGTTCATGTATTTATATTATATGACTATTATTTTTTTATTTTATTTTAACTATTTTTAAATTAAATTAGATTAATTAATTAGATTAGATTAATTAAAACTTTTTTTATGTGATCCCTGATCTTGCCTTGATGCTTTTCTACTTACAGATACAATTACATTTCAAATATCAAACAACAAAATCAGATATAAAATCATAGTTGTTTGATAATTTAATGAATTTAATGTTTACAAATTTCCAGTAGCAGTCTAAGGTAACAGGTTTCAGGATAATACTTAAAAAAAAATATATACACAAATATAGGCAGCTATATATTTTCACATAATGAAAATCATGTGAATTTTATTTTTCATTAATGTGTTGTGTTCAGAACCCTATCACACCTACGAGGTTACAGGGCAAAAAATGACCCGGCCTCAAAAAATTGCTAATAAATCACTCATTATGCTTATTATCACCAAATATTGGATTCAATCTTTTTGTTAACTTATTTTCTTTCATTTAGGACTGGTTTTGTATTTATATTTGCATCTGATTAATCGTAGGCCTCATTTATCTGAAAGTAAGCACCTCATTTTTTGAGTGAAAAAAGCATTATTTATGAATAATTTTCACAATATTAAATAAAAACTGATGAAAATTTACACTGTTTATCACACTAGTGTACTTTAATGTTTAATCAGGGAGTTTGTTTTTAAATGCTTTTATTTTGTACAAAATGGCACAAAGTCACACTTGTGGTGTTCCCGGTCAAAAATGTCCAGCCATTCAAAGTGAATGGGAAAGAATGAAAGTAATAGAAACTATTAGTGTTCAGGAGCATGTTGATCACACACACACACACACACACTTATACAAACTATTGTAAGTATTACAAGTTTTCTATTTCATCCTAACCTGAACTGCATCCAATATCATTTCATCAATCTGATAGTATAACTCTCTCTTTCTCTCTCACACACACACACACACCACAAGTGAATGGGAAAGAATGAAAGTAATAGAAACTATTAGTGTTCAGGAGCATGTTGATCACACACACACACACACACACTTATACAAACTATTGTAAGTATTACAAGTTTTCTATTTCATCCTAACCTGAACTGCATCCAATATCATTTCATCAATCTGATAGTATAACTCTCTCTTTCTCTCTCACACACACACACACACCACAAGTGTGACTTTGTGCCATTTTGTACAAAATAAAAGCCTTTCAAAACAAACTCCCTGATTAAACATTAAAGTACACTAGTGTGATAAACAGTGCAAATTTTCATCAGTTTTTTATTTAATATTGTGAAAATTATTCATAAATAATGCTTTTTTCACTCAAAAAATTAGGTGCTTACTTTCAGATAAATGAGGCCTACGATTAATCAGATGCAAATATAAATACAAAACCAGTCCTAAATAAAAGAAAAGAAGTTAACAAAAAGATTGAATCCAATATTTGGTGATAATATAGCATAATGAGTGATTTATAAGCAATTTTTTGCGGGAGTGCCTTTTTTGCTCTGTAACCTCGTAGGTGTAACGAGGTGAAAAATCTCCCCCAGAAAAGTATGAAAATGATAAAAAAAAATTTAGAAGTAGTTATACCCTTTGTGAACAAAGTCACTAAATTTCAGTCCAATGCGATAACATTAACTAGTATTTTCGGGAAAAATAAAATTTTCAGAGCAAAAAGGACCCGAACACCACATGAGGGTTTTATTTACATTTTTCATTTCAATGTACTTTTTCCCCTTTTTTGAAATTTAATTTTACATTTAATTTAATTAGTTTTACCCCTGATTTTGCTTTTATGTTTTCCTACTTCCAGCTACAATTACATTCAAATATCCAACAACTACAAAACCAGATAGTTGTTTGTTACTTGAAATGTTTAAAATTTAAATTTACCATCTTATTAATGTCATATAACAGGTTTCAGGATAAATGTTATTTTACACCTCTGGCAACAACACTACTTGACTAGGCCGACAGATAATGAGAACAGACTTTATCTGTGAAAACCACTGAAGAGCAACTACAGGCAGCTGTCAACATTTTTATCTCAAGTGTGACTCTCGAGGGATCGAACGCCTTTCGCCTTAACAGATCACCTCACCCACACCCATAAGTGCAATGAAGAGATGATACAACCCTCTGTCAACCCTTTCCTTTTATCACTCACTGTCTCATCTACCTCTTTTCTCCTCAGTGGTGAGAAGGTATCCTGTGTTTCTCGGACGACCCCATCACTCATCACTCAGACAGGAGCCCTTACACATTCAGAGGATCCTGCAGGTCAATCGTACCCTTTACATCGGAGCCAGGTAGGGTGTAAAATAATGCTGATTAGCATGTGCGTACCCTGTAATTACCATTATATCAGCATCTGTAATTACCTGCACAGAGATGTGTGTTTAAGTAAATTATGTGACATTCAAAAACAATCTCTCTTAAGATCAAGAGTCTGAATTGCTGCTTTCTGTAGATAGTAATTAAACAGCTATCAAAGCCTTTAAAAGGGATAATTCAGCCAAAAATGAGGATTCTGTCATCATTTACTCAGCTTCATGTTGTTCCAAACTCGTATGCCTTGCTTTTTCTGTGGAACACAAAAGAAGATATTTAGAAATTTTTTTATTTTTGGCTCATTGACTTTTACTGTTAAAGGGGTCATATGATGCTTTTTTAAAGATCATTATTTTGTGTATTTGGCGTAACCGAATATGTTGACATGCTTTAATGTTCAAAAAACACATTATTTTTAAAATACTGTATATTATTGTAGGCCCTCTATGCCCCGCCTCTCTCAAACGCTTCGTTTTCTACAAAGTCCCTCCTTCCGACAAGCGCAGTCTGCTCTGATTGGTCAGCTGACCCAGTGCATTGTGATTGGCCGAACACCGCAAGCACTCGTCGGAAATGTAACGCCCCTTACCATAATCGCGAGATTCATCTTTCAAAATAAATGTAAAGACAGAGCCCAAAAGGGGAACACAGTCGTGTGACAGACACAGTGATATGTGTTTGCAGTACACAAGCCACGGTTAAGACAGCTGACTCTTCTGTGATGTGACCCTGTCTCTCTCTCTCTCTCTCACACACGCGCATGCGCGCGTGCGCACACACACACACACACACAATGCGCAAAACTCCGCATTTGAACAGTCAATAGGAAATACTTAACCTGATAACAAAACAGTAGCGGATTCAGAAGTGCCAGATTGTCATAGCAAAGTCAGAATTACCTCCTCTCCTAGGTTCACGAAACGGTCGTCCATAAAATGCATTGCTGTTCTGTTGTAAGTAATCTTAAAGATTCCTAAATGCACCTACTTTTGGAAGACCAAATAAAGTGCTTTTGCTTTAGCCTAGAAACACACAGCGTCTCCCTGACATGGCTGCTTCAACACTAACTGCGGTTACTGAAACCACGCCTTCTTTCTTTGCGTGCACATTTGGGCGGCATTATGCAAATATTTCCACATAGTGAGGTAGATATGTGGGGGCGTGTTAGAACGAGCTATTTTAGGGGGGCGTGGCAGTCTCTTAACTTTGATAAAGAATATCTCTTTGGTTTTGAGACTTTAGTCTTTGCAACTTCAGGGATCTTATCTATGCACAATCAGCTTGTAACACTCCAAAGAGAAAGGAAAACTTGAAATCGCATCATATGACCCCTTTAAGGAAAAAGTCAGTGGGGTCAAAACAGTTAAAACAATCTTCAAAATATATTTTGTGTGTGTGTAAATTGGAATAATGTCAATTTTTGTAATATTTATTTTTTATTACATTTTTATTGACTTTTTAAATTTAATTGTACACTATCTTGTTTTACTTTATCCCTGATCTTACCTTGATGCTTTCCTACTTCTGAATACATCTACATTCAAATATCAACAGATTTTATAGTATTGCACTATTTGTTATATCAAGTTGTTTTGAAGATAGTTATTTGATAATTGTTTTTTGAGTATTTTATTTATTGCAGTTTTGAACTATAATTACAATAATTCTCACAATGAGAGAAACAACTTATTTTAAGTGTAAACATTTTAACAATTTAAGGTAACATCTTTTTCAAAATATCTTTTTCCTATTTTTGTGGTCTGCAGAAGAAACCCATACAGGTTTGGAATGACAAGATGGTAAATTAAATTTTTCATTTTAGAGGGAACTGTCCCTTTAAGAAGCATGCTGAGTTATAAATTTAAAACTGTTATAGATGTGAAGTCTGGACACCTGTAGTCTTTTCAGGATTTTAGGCCAGGGTGGAGCTTTGAAAAGATCACGGGGTCAGTGATGTTTATGCTATCCTGCATTTTTTTTTTGCCTACCTCACAGGAGCCGGGGTTAGGAATAGATAAACAAAAATACAACTTCATTAGGTTTGGCACTTTACAACAATAAGCTGTGTTTTGTAAATTTATGCAACATGCTTCCCAAAAATGGCTGGCACGTCCACTGGGAGAGTTCAAACATATGGTGATAGTTACCAAAAGTTGTAGGGGTCCGGAGGGGGAGGCATCATACTCTAATAAAGACCCACACTGTGTCAGGAAATTACCTGCCCCCTCAACCATGTCAAAAATTAAACCTCAAAAATAAATATATCACAAAGTGCCATATGACTTAAGACACCCAGACTGGGCTATTTCATAAAAAATGGCAAAAGTCTTTGGCCTAAAGAAGCTCAACTCGAAGCCGAGTGACTGTTTTATGTATGCTTTCCAACATGGTGCCACTGTGGCCGACGTAATTCGATGAAATTCAAGCCCCGCTGTGTGCAGTCAGCAAACTGTATGTACCTATCAGTGTCTGAAGTAAATGGAGGTGTTTGCTGTAGCAACTGAAAATGACCTCTGTGGAAAAGGAGATTTATTTAGCCGATGACTCAAGAGGAAGCATTCAATAACAACGGCAACACCGAGTGAAATAAAAAGGAGGCAATACTGCTTAGGTGCAAGGGAGAGAGAGAGTCAGTGAAGTTTCAAGTCAAGGATATAGACAGCCTGGATTGACTGAATAAAGTCTGCAACGGTGTGCTCAAGTGTGATAAGGGGTACAGGCGGGCTAAATCCTGTTAGCATTAGCATAACCGCTCAAGACCATGCCCCAAGAAAGCGGCCAGCCTCTCAACCCCTTCACAGTATTACCTTGCCAACACCTGGTCAGGGATGAGATTACTGAAGTATTTTATTAAACACGTTCAGTTTCCTCCAGAAATTTCTGGACTCCCACGCAAGCGAATGCAAACTAGCATTCTAGGGAGGGGGGGAGGGGGGGGGTCAGTCCAAGCCATAAATAAATACACCCATAAGACAAATGAGGTGTTTCTTTTGTGATCTGTGTAAATAATTAACGTTCCGAGAAACTAGAGGAGGGCGACTTAGATTGCCAGCGGCGACCTAGTTAAGTCACATTAAATCAAGCCTCAGCCACCTCGTAGTGTTTGACCTCGTCAAGAGGTCAAGTCTTTCAATTAGGTTCAGGAGTGAAACTCAACACATTTCACCCTCAAACCTGTCACTAACAGTGCGGGACAGGTTCCGGCTGAGCTCTGAGGTCACGGAAACACTGCCTGACTGGCGCACAGCCTCCAACGGTGCAGAGAAATGAAGGACTCAGCTGCCGTCAGGGCTGCTGTGGGACGTGGGAAGAAATGGTTTGACCTCCTGTAGTGCTACAATTGACAAATACACTTTCTCTTTTAGCTGTCTCCTTCATAGCTGATGTTAAATATAGTTGGGTCCCCCACGAGAGATCCTGAGTCTCTCAGGTCCCTTTTCTGCTTGTCAGTATGGTCATAAATTTGTAGCACTGAATGAGGGCATAGTATTGTACCAAACACACAGTACTGCATAATACATCCCTCAGCGTTCCTGCATGAGCTGATAAAATATACAATGAATGCAATGTAAGTCGCTTTGGATAAGTGTCTGCCAAATGCATAAATGTAACGTAATGTAATAATACAGTAAAGGTGGCCAAAGGCACTCCATCATTCAGACATTCTACCAATCTAGAGTGAAGAAAGATAGTGAGATGAAATCAAATAGGGAAAGTTAGAAGTTACAATCCATTACTATGTGGCATTGCCACGTGATTGCTAAGATGTACTGTATGGTTGCTTACTGGATAAAGTCAAAATAATCCATGCCAGGTTTCTGATATTTTGGTTTCTCTCTGGGATTTAGATATTATCTGCCATGTGAAAATTACAATTCAAATCTCAAATCTCTTGGAAAGTAAATAAAAAACAGTGCATAAGTAGAACAAAGTTTGGTGAATGAAGTTGTTGTAGTTTATTGCTAGGGTTGTGCAAAATTCAGATTTGAAGAATCCATCCATCCATCCATCCATGCATGACTTTAGGCCTACATTGCTTTTCTTGTTAAAAGCATTTAATTTGAATTCCGCTTCCTTGCATTTGAATTGTAATTCTGCATCCTGTTTGTTTTAGGAATTGAACTGGTGTTATTGACCAAATACTTATTTTCCACCATAATTTGCAAATAAATTCTTTAAAAATCCTACAATGTGATTTTCTGGATTTTTTTTTTCTTCTCATTTTGTCTCTCATAGTTGAGGTATACCTATGATGAAAATTACAGGCCTCTCTCATCTTTTTAAGTGGGAGAACTTGCACAATTGGTGGCTGACTAAATACTTTTTTTCCCCACTGTAAATGTTCAGTTCAAATCAGAAGGGAACACAGCCTTTGGTTTATGCGCATATCATATTTCTGAATAAAAAAAAAGTATCCACCTTAAGCAAGTGTATATTGTTTTATGCACATTTTGGAAATTATCTTGGTTTTTCCATCCAGCATTTTTATGCAATATTACTAAATTCACATAAGAATATATACATGGAAAATATGCTAGATGAGTTACATGGGGAAATTTTGAAAGAAGATAAAAACTACAGTTTGTGTACGAGATAGTGGAGGTACTGATAACGAAAGAGTTTTTACTGGCCCCCATCTGTTCTATTCTTGCCAATGTTCTGAATGTCTTGTCCAAACCATCTGTGTTGTTTGATAACCTTGTGCAACTATAAAGCCTGTTTTTATATTCATGTAAATGTGAAAGTACCTTTGAACTCAAAACAGACCCCTTGCTTTACTTTGCCGCTTGGGTGATTGTCTCTGCTTAAAGTTTGTGCTCTCTAAATAAGGCAAGTACTGTGCAAGTGTATGATAATTTTAACCAGGGCACTTAGGGGCCGCCCTGCTCAGAGAGGGAATGGCCAAAGGGGATTCATTTTAACAAACCACACAGAGAGGGATTAAATAATTCATAGTCAGTCTCGTCAGACTCTCTTCAAGAACACACACACACACACATACACAGTCTACGTTTTTGTTGATGTGTCCACAGAGCAGTGATGCAGATGGAAGGCTGTGAAAGATAAGATCAATACTACTGCAATAACGTGGGCTGGTCTGTGAGCTTGGCAAATTCACAGATTACAACATTTCAGACAGAAAAGAGAGAGAAGCACAAGATTTGAAATTCTCCAGGTCTCTCGTTGGGCCGCGCAGCAGCTCTTAGACCTTGATCAATATTCAGACATAAACACCAAACACGCCATGATTAAAAGAGATCAGATTCATAGAGACTTTATTAGACAGCTCAAGGTTATAGAAAGATTATTAAAGTGGTTGCAGGAAGTGCTGTAGCACTGTATGCTGTGTTCAAGATGAGAAGCTGCATGCAACATGCATGCAGTGTGGGGGTGGGTTATGAATTATGGAGGGGAAATCAGGCAAATCACAATGCACTGAATCGTGATTATGTAGGACGAGCTGTGGTGAATCGTTTAACTGAGTGTTTGCACTGAGACGGCAATCAGGGGACAAGAATGTGATCAGTTTGTTCAAAATTTGATGAATACATATTATGCTTCGGTATGTGAGGCTAAGGACTTTTACTCTTTAAGAGACTTTTCTTGTTTTAAGCATACACCTAGTTAATCGTTTTCATTTGTTCTTGTTTAAAGTGTAAATCTAATTGTGTTATGTTGTAATAGTAAATGTATTTCGTTTTAAAGAGGTTTAGATTATTAAAACATTTCTGATAAAGATTGAAATTATTTTGCAGTGTTGTGTTACTGTGCTGTGGTGGTTCACAATCTCTCGCTCTGTCTCTCTCCTTGTGCTTATGTGTCAGAGATGACCTTTTCCGAGTGGAGCTAGACAACGTGGTGGGAGAAGAGATGTTTTACAGCAAGGTGAGAACAGAAAACACACATACACACATATTTTATGCTAGAAATGAACAGTCCCTCATTACCGAAGCTCCCTCTGTTACAGAAAAGGACATGGGAATCCAACAAAAATGACATCAGAATTTGCAGAATGAAAGGAAAGCATGAGGTGAGTGGATGTTGTCACAAACAGACACACATATTTGGTTTGTATGTGAGAAATATATATATAATTTTACGGTAGACTAGCCATAAAAACAATATTTTAATTAATTAATTTATCTATTTAGAGAATAGTTTTTTTCAGGGTTTGTTTTTTTGTCAGATTAAGCAGACTTTTTGGCAGTAATAGCCAGCTATCACATTTATTTTTAAAAGATCATTTTAAAATTTTAAAATTTAAATTTTAAATTTTTACATTTCTAAATATGCGTAGTGAGCTGTTTTCATAAGGGCTGGTCCTTGCAATCGAGGCAAAACCTGACCCTTTTGTATTTTTGGGTAAGAATAAGAAGCACTTCATCCGGTACTTAGTGTCTTTCATTCCAACACAAGAAAACATTTTTGGAATCTGCATCTGAAATAGCATTTAGATGTATTTACAATTTATGTATCTCAGAGGGGACATGGATGCATTTAAACTGCAGTTACAGATGCATAAATAGGCCTAATGTTTTGTTTTTTAACATAAAACGTTGAATACTGATATTTGAAATAATTTAAAACATGAATAGTCTAAATGTGAAATTAAAACCGACAGCAAGTGTAACTGTTAATGAGTGAGTCTTTGAGATTCAACAGATTCATTCAAACGACTGATTCATTCAGGAACAAAGCATTTGACTGTGTTATTGAGTGAATCACTGAATCATTTATTCAACCGATTCATTCAAAAGGCTGATTCATTCAATAAGTAAACACTGTCCATTGCTCAGAGACGCAAAACAGTGCTGTGTGATCTTTGTTTGGAACTATTTTCGTTGGCAAAATTTAGCAAAAACAAGCAATATTATGTCTAAAATGTAAGTCACTTATTGCTTTACTGAACTTGTATAAAATGATTATTAAATGTGTTCATGCTGATATCTGCAGAAAAACAGTACTCTTTGTGTGATATAGATTAAGTTAACTATATTAAATTATATAAATATAAAAAGCATACAGAAGAATTTTTGCCATCTACAATTTAGAATGCCTGGAATTTTGAGTTTTAATAGACTAATAAATCAACGTGCGGGCAATCTGTGTGATCTGTGATCACACATCATTACATCAACACTTACCATATTATCGCAGACGATGCTGTAAAAACACCACAGACTCGACATGAGTGGAAAGTGAATCATCCGCGGTTGTGTGCGCACTTGTTTGCACATGAGCAAAGGTGTTTTTAGGAATCTAACTTGCAAATGACAGACCACTGATTCGTCAAACCTGCTTTCCCGCAGTCCATGTTCTTCTGACTTCTGACTATTTTGTAGTAAGTAACAAATATGCTTCGGGGAATGTAGTGGAGTAAAAGTAAAAGTTGGCTGAAATATAAAAACTCAAGTAAAGTACAGATACTCCCAAAAAATACTCAAGTACTTTAGCAAAGTATTATTACTTCGTTACATTACACTACTGCATACGAACACAGTCATATCAACAACACTGTTTAACGTTTCCATTTATTCATGTTGAACACTTTTATATGTGCATGTCACATTATTTGTGCCCCTGCTCACACTTTAAGGTGTCATCACAAGAGCTGCCTGTGGCAAATTTTCAGGAAATCTGTTTTTTCTGTGCTGTGCGCCTTTGCAAAATAGAAAGGGGTGTCAAAACCTGCCAGCAGTCCCCACAGCTGCCCACGCATGACCACTGCAGATATCTTCCTTTCACACACCCTTTCTGCTTCATCTTCTGGAATATTTTCTGGGTATTTTGTCTGACTTCAATGAGAGTGTAAGGGAGTTTTTATTGAAAGGTGTCTGTGTGGGAAGAGTGAAGGATGACTTAATCCCCTCCAGGCAAGAAACGAGTGAAAAAGAGAGAAAACGACTGATTTAACACTGAAAGTGACACCTGACATTGAATCTGGCTGAAAGAGTGTAAGACAAAAGCATAGCAGAGAGTAAGTGAGATGAGAAATACAAAGAAACGGAGAGAAAGCGAGCTGCTGTCCCACCTGTCTGCCCTAGGGATGGACGAAAAGACAGAGAGAAAGACCCATATAAATGGGAGCAGTAAAAGGGTCAGTGAAAGAGTGAGGGTGGACAGGAAAGATGTTAAAGGTACAGTTCACCCCAAAAAGAATATTGTCATCATTTAGTATTCCAAATCTGCATGATTTACTTTTCTCTGTGGAACAACTGTGACTGGATCATTGAATTGACTTTCTTTTTCTTTTTTTGGTTGTTCACAAATATGGTGAATATCAGATTCATGTGTGAACTGATCACCAAACTCCCATCTATGTAGAATTATGACAAATGTTGATCTAGAATGACATAAGATGCATGAATTCTGATATGACTTCAAACTGAGGTTGCATTGCAAAACATCAGACATAGAGTATATCAGATTACAGAATCAAAAGCAAAAAGATCATTTTCAGTGTGCTTTGTGCTGTTCGCACTTATTAAAAGTCTCTGAACATAGCTTTAGTGAACCATTCTGAATCTGGATTTTCATTTTAAGTTGTTTCTGTATATTCTAATGTAAATGAGCCACTCTGAATCTGAATTCTGAATGTAAATATATATTTACTGTGCATTCTGAATTTATAAAGAAGTGAACTACCTGTAATCTGAACCTGAATATGAATAGTGAATTTAAAAAGCACTCTAAATCCGAGTAGTAAATCTGAAAGAATTGCTCTAAGTCTAGATTCTGAATGTAAGTGAACCACTCAAGCACTCACTTCTTACATTACTTGTTTGTTAGTATTCTGTTGATGTTTTTTGTCTTGCTCTTTTGTAGTGTTAACTTAGGTTTGCACTCTGATTGGTCCATTTGAAGTGGTACAACACTCACTTAGCAAACAAATCAGTCTGATTTGTGTATGAATCTTTCAGACAAATTTGTAAAATGGATCAGCTTGTACATTGAAAAGAAGCATCACAAAACAACAATTTGTTCATTGATTTGGTTCTGAAGTGATTCAGTGATCTGATCACAGCAGTTCTTCAAATAATAGCTCACTGGGGGACAGGCTGACAGTGAAATAATGTAATTTAAACTTAAATTTTGCCGTGTTTTCCAAACCAAGCTAGCATATTGCTTTAGACTTGGAATATAGTGTCTAAGTCATACAGAGCACTTTTTAGTGTAATTGTTTTCTGCTTGAAGATTCTTCAAAATTTCTCTTTTCATGTTCCACTAAAACATTAACAGTATAATGACAAGGATGATATTTGGAAGGAGTAAATCATGACATTTTAATTTTGGGGTGAGCTTTTCCTTTAAAATGGCTATAGAATAAAGGAGAGATTAAGGGCAAGAGAAAGAGGGACTGTTGGGAGGGAAAGGAGAGAGAGAATTGACCTCTTAGAGTTAATAAGTCTGCAAACATGAGAGGTCATGCAGAGATGAACAAGAGACGAGACAAGCTCTTAAACCGAGCCCAAGATCTCACACTGAGTGGACACTGATACACACTCACACACACGTCTGCACGAACACGTGCTCTACACCCATACACATCGTCCTCTAGTCCTCTTGTGTGAGTCCTTGCGTTTCTCAATGTGATACATTTGCCACTAGGGTAATTGGTTTTGGTAATTAAATGTTTCTGCACGGCTGATCTAAGAGGCTACACGGCTGTAATTGGGAGGGAAATTCAATCTCCACATCTCTGCCCCTTTCATCTGGATCTGCAGGAGGCCATTTTGAATCTCCAATGAATGCAGATGCGGTCTCTTCTCTCAGTGCAAGTGTCAAAAGCAACTTAGGTTCATATACACACACACACACACAGGGACTGTGGGGCTTGTTTAATGCAAAGCAACTGGAGTGCAGCCAGTGTGTACAGAAAATAAATTCTGTGCCAATTCTAGACACATTATGATTGACAGCACTTAAGACAGATTGTTTCACCGATAATGTGCCGATGCAGCTCACTGCACTTCCAATTACACACACCTGCATGGATGTACATAATATTTGAGAACCAATCTGAATTGAGAATCTACAAAGAACCAAAGTGAAACACTTTAAATGTATACAATATATTCTGCGTATGTGTATGTAAAATAATCACTCTGAATCTGGATTCTAAATCCAAAATTGAATATAATTTTAAAAAGAATATAGAACATACACTCTGTGTATGTGTAAAAAAGCATTCAGAATCAGAATTCTGAATCTTAAATAACCATTTACAATATACAGTAGATTCTGAATTCTGATTTTGGATTTTCAGTTGAAATTTAATTAGTGTATTTTTAATGTAAATTAGCAGATCCAAATATAGAAAATATAGAAAAAACACATTCTGTCTATGTGTAAAGAAAATCACTTGAAACCTTTTACAATATATATTCTGAATCCTTTAGGGATGTATTCTGAACCTGAAATTTCAAACTGTATGCAAAGTGTATGATGTGCACATACTCTGATTAGATTTTTTTTAGACTTAGCCTATAATAACATCCAGTTGGAGGATATCAAAACATTTGATATTTTGAGCCAATTTTAGAACACATTGTTTTCATTTGTCATGCATATCCTAGCAGTGTTTCTATGTGAATTTGTTGTGTTGTGGTCTTCAGTCAACAAGTGTATGATGCCTAGTTTTTCGGCTGTAACTATTTAAAAAGTTGGCAAGTGTATGATGCCTTCTTTGCCTAGAGTTTAAAAACTGCTTAGATTTTAACTCATGTAGTGTGTTCCATCCTCAAGTCGAATTTGAATTCTCAGACAGTTGAATTTGTTGCATTCGTATATTAATGATCAATATAAATGAACCCCTGTGAATCTGAATTCTGAATCTAAAGGATCCAAGCTGCATATGAAATCTGAATCTACACTATAAATAAACATGAATAGAAATGAATTCTGAAAATGAAAACTGTTAATCTAAAATAACAGCTGGATTCCGAATCCTAGTGAGATTCACTAGCTAATCACATTTTACTTTGCTTTGTCTGTTAGTATTCTGTTTGTTGCTGTTTGGTCTTATGTTTTTGTCATGTTAATTTGGGTTTGCACCCTGACAGATCTATTTTGCACATTTAACACACTTTTAGGGCACTTTTTGTTCCCTAGTCCTGAGTACTCTCAGTCTCTCACTCACACTTTTGAAGCCTTAAGCTCCATGATTGCTTTAGTTAGCCTGCTCTCAATGTTGATGTTAGCCCATGGTGTGTTCACCAGCCATCAGCGTCAAAGTGTGTGAGGGGGCGTAGATTAGCCCTAGAGTAAAAACACAAACACACACTATCCCTCTCTCACACATACACACAACTTCAATCGTTTTCTCCCCACTTTTGTCCTTCTCTTTCTTCCTTTCCTAGTCTATCCCTTTGCTTGCTAAAGTACACATCCTACACAAACACAACACCATACTCTGTTCTCTGGCAGATTTGCACTAATTTAGCCCCTGCTGTTAATGTGGTCCCTGTCTGACCGAGGCTGCTGTCACTGCAATTACAAAGAGAATTCTACAGATGACAATTTTGCCACGGGAAATATAGAGACAGAGAGGGAAAAAAAGGTCCCTGCCAACTTTCTTGTGCTCTTTCCTTGTCAAAGCTCTGCAGTATTCTCGCTCCTCTCATGGTTGGAGAAACAGACTCAGTTGAGCATGTAATGGAAACTTCTGAGAGTTAGATTGGCTTATTGTAAATATGACCCTTTTATTATGAGGAACAGTGTCTGAAGTGGTTAAGTGGACACGCGGGAGATGAGTTACTCTCACAGGTGATAAAGATGTGCAGAATTATGCAGTATCCAGTCAATTGACCATGCTGTGTAACACCTAATGCGTTGTTCATGTTAAAAGCATTTCGGAGTGACAAACCAACCTGAAGTCCTTCATTTTAAGTAATCATCGGTGACACTAAATTGAGCAGTGCTCTGTTATTCAAATGAGCAATGATGGCAAAAATAGAAACCAAGCAATCATTATTATGTTCTGTTCATTGCTTGTTGCATTTGACAGTGTTTTTGTTAACTAAAACAATAAAAATAGTTTTCAAATATTGCCTTTGTAACTGAAATAAAGTTTAAAGGTCCCCTGAAATGCTTAGAAACACGCAGCGTTACTCTGTGTTGACGTCATTTAACTGAAACAGGAAGACAGGGCGGGACATATCAAGCAGCCCCGCCCCTTTTTAAAATAGCCAATAGCGTTCGTTTATATCACAGCTTGGGCTAGAGCCGTTGAGCTCCGTAAAGCCGCATTTGACAGGGTATGCCAGCCACAATCTCATCCATATTGCTATAAAATATAGCATTCTGTGTAGAATTCAAATACGTCCGATACATTTTGTGGTCTGCGCCGACTTCAGCGTCTATTTTATAGTGTAGGGGGCGGGTGCTTCGGATTCTAGAGAGCATTTGATTGGACAGAAAGTTTGTGAGAAGCTGAAGTACGATGTGATGTCAAAAAAAATCATTGAGCCGTTTTGGCGGAAGTGATGAACTGCAAGCTTTGAATGTTTATATCTTCTAAATGCGAATTTTGTCACTGTTTTGAAGCACACTGCCTTATAGATAACCTTAAGACTAACATATTGATACTAACACCCAAAAAACTTTCGTTTTGATTTCATGGGGACTTTAACTTGAATTGCTAAACTAAAACTGAAGTCAAATGAATACAAATTACAAGCACATAACAAAGTTACTAAAACTTAAACTACAGCTAAATGAAAACTGAACTTAAAAGCTTATTTGAAATATTCATAAATATTGTAATAAAATATAAATAATACTAAAATAACACTGGCAGTTGAAAATGTTTGTTTCAAGCTTTTATCTCGAGTTGATATGTAGTTTTGGACCCGTTATGAGGCACTGTGGGTCTGTGGATGGTTTATGGTGTTATTGTGGGACTGCATTTGGAAGGAAAGCGTTTTGATATAAAGATATCAGTGATCCAGGAATGTAGGGAGTACTGTGTGTGGATGTCATGTCTATAGAGATTCGCAAGAGAGAAAGAGAGAGGCCAGAGAGGAATTCACTTGTTCAGCTCAGCATCTGTTAGAGAAAACATCTGCCAGAAGGCAACGCCCTTTGACTAAGGTTCTCTCATATGCAAGCTTGGGTGGTAAACTTATCTGGGACCCGGTATAAATAATTTAGTACTTGACACCAACAGTGCGAATTTGCAGTGATAGTCAAGGCCCTGCAAGCTGAATAAATATGGCACACAGGTACAGGGTAGAAAGACAAGGAAAAGAGAAGACATTTTTTCATGTGTAGTGAATCAGCTCATGGGGAAATATGAATAATTAATCATAACTAGTTATAATTAATTATAAATATTTAGATCCGCTGTAGATATTTACTTGACCTCTCAGGGTCAACTGTCTGTCAATTCTAAGAACGTTAATTTCCTGGTTAAGGGAAATAACTTTCTTACTGTACAACTCTACACAAAGCCTGTAGCATAAATCTGCTTGATTAGGGACTCCAGTTATGAGCAAACATTGAACAATGTCAAGTGTGTCGTTTGCTCACATCTTCATCTTCTCAGAATTCAACCAAAAAACCGACTCTGGGCGGGTCACTGATGTGAGGCCTTTAAGATCTGAGAAGATTCACGCCTCTCAAGATGGGTTTGTCCAATGAGAAAGGCTGAAATCCCAAGTGGGAGTTTGGAGATACTGGGGAGTTTTTATGACCCTTTGTGTGGAAGCATGGTAATTTGCATGTGGAACTTGAATCGAAATTACTAAAGATCCTCAGGACACTAATATATTGCCTATGTACCCACATATAATATACACGCTCATTTAGATCATCAGAAGGTGAGTTCATGGATGCTAAACATGGTAGGATTACATATAGGTAAGATGACAGGAATGAGTGGTTCAATCATAAGCCTGCATAAAACAGTAGGTGGCTGACTAAATACTTTTTTTCCCCACTGTATATTGTGTGTTTGGTTGGTCCAGACGCTACACATGGAATTATACAAATAAAACTTGATTTGAATTGGAGACAAAGACCTTCACTTCCTTCACTGTGACAAGTTTACAGAATCACTAAAAAACTCTCAAACCTCATACAATTTTTCCAGCTTAGCAGAAAAGACCAAATACATGTTACTTGGGGAGACAGTTATGCATTTTGTTGCAGCAAAACTCATTTTTGAGCTGCACACACTTTATTATTTTGTTGTAATTCATATTATTATACATGCTTATTTTATTACAAATACTGACATTACAAATATGGATGCTTTGCCAGATATTATGTTATATTAAAATTTTATTTTGGTCCAATTCTCACTATTAACTACAAATTTTGCTTAAACTCCTAATTTGTTGCTTATTAATAGTTAGTAAGGTAGTTGTTATGGGGTACGATTAAGGGATCTAAAATATGGTCATGCAGAATAAGGCATTACTATGTGCTTTAGAAGTATTAATAAACAGCCAATATGCTACTAATATGCATGCTAATAAGCAACTAGTTTATAGTGAGAGTAAAGTGTTACCATTTTATTTTATATTCCTTATTGTACAGTTATTTTATTACCGTTGCTAGTGTCTATCTTTTTTCCAGCAACTGCTTTTGTGTTTATGTGCATGTTGATGCTTTGGCAACAGTCATGCCAATAAATTACTAAAAATTGAAAAAGCAGAGACAAGAACAGTCTGGAAGAGAAATGCTGCGGGAGTGGAATGGGTGGGTTAAAGGAGGACACAGAGGAAGGATAAAGGGATAATTGGACTGGTAGCAGGAGAGGAAAAATAAAGGGATGAAGAAAGAAGGCCATTGTGAAACACCAAGTAGAGGGCAGTTGATGGTACAGAGGACATCCAACACTAGAGAGAACCCCTAATGGACTAATGAATAGTGTGTAAATGAATCAGGCCTCTTTTGAAAATATGAAATGAGGGGATGAAAATGGAAAGAGCAGGTGATGGCGATTGAAGGGCTGGAGGAGGATGAGAAGGCCGTTGTTGTTTATCCGGGGGATGTGCTTTATCGCTTAGCAGATCAGGAGCTGTGCCAAGTGTTTGGACTCTTGAAGGAATTGCCGAATCAGTTTTATGAGTAGAGTTATGGGGTTTATGTGCACCGGGCTCCTACTGAGGCTCAAACACGTAAATACACACACACACAGGATACATCTGCATCACAACACCCCCACCACCTACACACAATCCCGTTACGATAAGAAAAGCATCTACGCACATAAACAGGCCAGGGACTCTCATGCATTGTTGGCTAACATATATATGTGATTTAATGTGCCGTTATCAGCTGTTACGCTGTTAGTTCGTGATCTATCGCCAGTCACAATTTTAAGAGATTCTATATTCTTTATCTTTCACCTCTTGCTCATTCTTACTCTGTACTGGCACGGCAGTGACTGTACATTGGTATTCGCAATAAGATAATTAAAATAAATAATAAATATAAATGGCAAATAAAAAACAAACCATTTAATTACATTTTATATATATTTTTTTAAACAACTAATAAGAGTAAAATGTAAACTTAGAAACTTTTAATTAATATAATTTAATTAAATAAATAAAAAAAAATGTAGTAAAAAAGAAAATAAGTCATTAGTAAGTAATTAGTAATGATTTCTCTCACAAACTTTTTCTCTCTCTCCTCACCTCTCCACTGAAAAACAAGAACTCTGTGAGGACCTGAGCATCTGGAATAACACTCACTCCCACTTCTCCCCCTCCGGCTCCTTCCACACGTCCTCACTCTCTCTCTCTCTCTCTCTCTCTCTCTCTCTCTGACAGATTGCTGTGATCATGTAGCCCCATTGCCCACAGGTTGCTGCCCATCAAATGGTGCCACATTGGCGGGCACACGTGGGGTGCGCCAGTGGGGGGGCGGCACATGGGGGGGCATGACATAAGCCGTCTCTATTTCACATCTCTTAAAGCCATTCACAGGTGCAGGGCTCAAACATGTGCGTTCAATTGAACCGAGGTTTAGCCGAATGACTCGCTGTGGCATGCCTCTGGTTTGCCAAGTGAATTGTTTGTACAGATGCAAGCAATCCTTGGAATAAAATTGAAAGTGCTGAGAAATGTGATGTCATTCTAAGAGGGAATTCGTTCATGAGAGTTTGATTAAGGAGACAAATGACTTTCTTCTTTTTCTCATGTTGTTGTTTTTTAGGACGAGTGCCGTAACTACATGAAGGTTCTGCTCAGCCGGCAGGGCGGATTGTTTATCTGCGGAACCAACGCCTTCAATCCGTTATGTGCCAATTATACAGTGAGTACTGAATGCTTGAAACACGCTTGCATTTCACATGCACAAAAACACCACACCCTCTAGTCTTTTATTTCCCCAATGTTTTGGCAATGTTTTTGGGGTCTGTATTTCTCATTAAATTTTTTCATACTTTATTTATTCTCTTCAGCCCATTACATTTCTCACACATATTTTATTTCATTCTCCCTTGCTGCTTTTTTTCCCCGCTTCAAAACGTCACAGTACATTTCAGAGCAGTGCTTGCAGCGTCGTTCTAAATGACTCTGGCTTCATTGGGTCACCACGCATTTCTGACCCGGATGGGAATCTTTTCAAAACCCCCAAGCAGAAAGAATCTCCCCTGCCGTTTGTTTATACTCTGTTTTTCCACCTGCCTGGCCGTCAATATGCCCGAAGCACCAAGCTGTTTTCTGATGACCTCAAGAGCAGAGAGCTGTCATTAATCAGTCTAGATGCAGTTTTCCGTGCGTGGTTGTTTATTCAAAAAGAATGGTAATGCCACTCAACGGGCACGTTGTTTGATTCCAAGACAGTGAGTGTGTTTGTGTGTGTGTTGCCTTCCATCCATCTGGCCAGTGACTCTGTCGCCCCCAGCGTACGTGAGTCACATAAATGCAGGGTCTTAGTTGTTAGACCACCTGCGGCATCAACTTGAATACCACATCCACAAATGCTGCACCTGAGCTCTGCCGCGCCTGCCTCGCATATCAGATCCGCTCCTTCTGAACCAATCACGTTAATGATATGCCTGCTGAATAAAGAAGAAAAACACATAATTACTAATCATCCGCTCTGCAGGATTGAGAAGTGTGAAAGTGTGAGTGAGGATCCACTCTTCAGGTTGAGAAATGCACATATGAAGAAACACACAAATATAATATAATATAATATAATATAAAAATCGATCAAAAGTGACCGTAAATTCATTTTAAAATGTTACAAAAGATTTCTATTTCAAATAAATGCTTTGTATAAAAAAATTAAACAATCCTGAAAAAAGTATTTTTTTTGATATCACAGTTTCCATAAAAATATTAATTAGAAGAACATTGATAATAATAAGAACAATTTTTAACATTGATAATAATAAGAAATTTGAAGTTTCATGTGTCACTGAAGACTAGAGTAATTTCAGCTGACAATTCAAATATATTCAAATAGAAAACAGCTATTTTAAATTGTAATAATATTTCACAATGTTACTGTTTTTACTTTATTTTTAATAAGATAAATGCAACCTCCTTGAAGGTTTTCGTAAGAAATTAGTTTACCGAGTAATTTCATTGTTCCCCAAACGGCTTATACGAGCAAAATTACAGACATTAAAATAAAGCAGTAGAATAAAAATGTCCATAAGTGACATCTGTGCTTCCCCACTCTTGTCAAGCACCTGCCGCTATTTGCATCAAGGGAATTAGAAAGATAAAAGTTTGTGTATGAAAAAGTCTTGAGGACACGAACAAACTCAACCTGTCAGCTCTGAAACATTATTACAGATTTGAGCAAATGAAAAGAATTATCACACACCTGTAATGCAACATTACACCTGTCAAGAGTTTAAGAGGCTCTCTAGAGACAGAATAGTTTGGTAGAGACAGAAACTATTTATAGTTAGTTTTAATGGCCTGAGAATAATTTTAAGCTTGAACTGTAATTGTGCTATAAATCGCCTGTGGATGTTTTTGAAATTAACATTTGTGTATATGTTTTAGCTCCCCTTCTGTTATTCCTACGCTGCTTGTATTTTTCTCTTTCTGCTTTTGTATTAGCAAACTGTACATTTGAGAGAAACACATTTATTTTGCTAGTCAATTCTTCATCTATTTCTGTATTTTTGCTAATTGCATTTTTCTCCAGTTATTGAATGTGTTTTCTCTTTGATTTGTGTATATGTTTTAGCTCCCCTTCTGTTATTCCTACGCTGCTTGTATTTTTCTCTTTCTGCTTTTGTATTAGCAAACTGTACATTTGAGAGAAACACATTTATTTTGCTAGTCAATTCTTCATCTATTTCTGTATTTTTGCTAATTGCATTTTTCTCCTGTTATTGAATGTGTTTTCTCTTTGTGTGTGTGTGTGTGTGTGTGTGCAGGGCGACACTCTTGAGATGGTGGGGGAAACTGTCAGTGGGATGGCTAGATGCCCATATGACCCGAAACATGCCAACGTGGCCCTGTTTGCTGGTGAGACTCCACCATCGCCTTTTGTTTTTCTTTTCCATTGAACATTACTGCAAACTGTCCCTGCATATTACAGGACTAAATATAGATACACAGCAGCGCGGAAAAGCTGATGTCCCTGTTGTTATTCTTTAACTTAATTACATGCCAGTCTGTGAACAATATTTATGTTTATCTCTCACTCTAATCATGCACATATGCTGTTCAGCATGTTCCCTGCACAGCATTACGGCTTTACTGCTTCCTGCCTGGACGAACCTAATGGAAATTAAATATATTTTTTAATATATGAAGATACATTACACTGACAAAAGTATATTGAGATCATATTTTTAGTTCGTAAGGCAGTGCCGATCCATCAGAGGGGGCAAAGAAGCTAAACAGCTAAAAATAACTATTGTTTTAACCAATTTACCAACTAATGTGCATAACTCAGATGTATTAAAGTAAAAACATATACTCCTCTACACACAGGGGTGTAGATGTTAGATGGAAAATGGGTCTTCATTCTGATAATAATAATAATATGAATAATAGGAGCCTCTTAAAGAAGTTGTTACAGGCCTGTGAGAGCCAGAAATCTTGCTTGTTTGTAGGTGACCAAATACTTATTTTACCGAGGAATTTACCAATTAATTCTTTAAAAATCCTACAATGTGATTTTCTGGATTTTTTTTTTCTAATTTTGTCTCTCGTAGTTGAGGTATGCCTATGATGAAAATTACAGGCCTCTCATCTTTTTAAGTGGGAGAACTTGCACAATTGGTGGCTGACTAAATACTTTTTTGCCCCACTGTATATATATATATATAGTTCAGTTATATATCATATATTATCTCTACACAGTATTATGGAGAAAGATTTTATATATAGAGTTTGTTTGTGTGCTGTTTTTTCAGAGGGGAATCTTTACACTGCCACAGTGACTGATTTTCTGGCCATTGATGCTGTGATCTACAGGAGTCTGGGGGACAATCCTGCTCTGCGAACGGTGAAACACGACTCCAAATGGTTTCGAGGTAACAAAGACGTCAAACGTTAGTTGACAGGAAGGGGAAGCTGTGCAGAGTCAGCACGTGGATGCAATATTAATTCTGTTTGTGTATGTAAAATGCATGTGAGAGAGAGTTAAGTGTATTAATGTGTGTCATGTCCATTGTTAAAAAGCATTTGTTTGCACTCATATGACTTTAGTGTTCCAAAACCTAGTGAGCTGCCTTGTATTAGTATTAGATATACTGTCTAAATAGGCAACTACCTACTAAGACAGCATCTTAACCAATGTGGAATGTGTATTAATTATGTATGTATATATTTATATAATTAATACCAATACAAATAGATTGTAAATTATTGATGAAAACAGTGACATTTTAAATGGTTATTATAAACAAAATAAATACACATTTTTCTCGCCTCATCCTCCATCTTGGATTTTTTTCCACCAAAGTTGTCACGATGCATTCTGGGGTAGGTTTTGGAATAGAGCATTAGTGTCAGGGTCGACAAGGCTTTCTGAGGATTCACATCTGAGTCAGCAGCCAACCTGATGTAAAACTGCACCTCCCTTCCCATCTTCCTTTGCTCCTGTGGTCTGTGCTTTGATGTGATCTCTCACTGATGCAGCAGAAAGCACATCTGTGTCCTGACTCAAACTTTTGTGCTTTCTCCCTCCTGCTGTCCTGGGTCACTTCCTGTCCCCAAACGCCCTCACTTTTTCTTTCTTTTGGTTTGAATGTCCATTGACTAGATAATGGCCTTATTGGAAAGCAGCCTGTAGTTCAACTCTGTATTTCAGTCAGATTGGCCTTTCTGAAAATCGTGTGATTTGAGGAAGTAGTAATGTGTCCTAAACAGGAAGTACTAATGGTCCTGCTCTGTCTGTTTCAGAGCCGTACTTTGTGAGTGCTGTGGAATGGGGGCCGCATGTCTACTTCTTTTTCAGAGAGATGGCCATGGAGTTCAACTACCTGGAGAAGGTGAGATAATGGTAGTCTCTTGATTCTCAGATTTTCATCATGAGGAAAAGACCCCAATATTTTCACATGTCTCCCCTTTGGAGTTTCAGAAGAGCATTCAAAGCATTCAGAAGGCAGCTTTATTCCTATTATGGGAACAGGGATTGTTTATAGGCATATATGGCTCTATGAAGAAACTCTTACATCCATGGAACTTTTTTACTGCACAAAAGATTCTAAGAAAAAAATGAAAGATTCTCTGGGGAACCCAAAATGGTGGTTCTATGGCATTGAAACCCCCTTCTGGAACCTTTATTTTTAAGAGTGTATGAACTCAAAATTTTGAATTTCGTAGCTCCATACTCTTACGGTATGTTAAATATTGTAATTTCTGTCTATTTTGATGTCTCATGAGGAATTTTAGTTTAGTTCCTCTTGCTTTAAACAGTAGCATGATGCTAATAACATCAAGATCCTAGGTTTGATTTCCTGGGAAATTATAAAATGTATACTTTGGTACGTAAGTTACTTTGAATGAAAACATCTGCCAAATGGATGAATATAAATATAGAATTCCTGAGCTACAAACAAGACAATAGGAGTAAAATCTTCCTGTGGGAGATCAGCGGTGGATAGATCAGGAAAAAGTGGTGGGAGTAATCTGAAATTGTGTTACCGTATGTCCAGTCTGGCAATATTATTCAAATGTCAATACTAACTACTGTATTTCCAGTCAGACAGCATTATGACCTTTTCCCTGTTTTTGCGTTGAATGCTTTATTCAATAATCCTGCCCTATAAAGCTGTTTTGAGTGTAATTTAGGCACACATACAAGTTTTTTTTCTGTTGTTGTTTTTCAGGGTAACTGAAATACCATCCGTCATATCATTTACTGAAAACTGAGAAAAACACATCGACAGAATAACAAGGGTTCCTTTTATGTGAGAATTAGCAATGCAAGACTTCTGCAAGAACAGATTTGTGCTTGCGCAAGCATTTTATACCGCCGGACCTCGAGGAGAACAAAAAACCCACTATGCTTTGGAATCAGCTCCTCTGAAATCGCTAGGCGAACCCGTTTTAGGGAATGCTGACATTTTCATGAATGAATTTATATTATCTTACCCATTTTACACAGACTAGCTACTCTCTAAAATCTGCATAAAATCCACAAGGATTAAAAGGTTTAGGGCTTTTTGGAAAGGATTCAGTACTGTTTGATGTGTGTATTATCGAAATGCTTAAAATTCATAATTAATATCTGTTAAATTCATTTTCTCTAACCTTAGGTGGTTGTCTCTCGTGTGGCACGCGTGTGCAAAGCCGATCAAGGCGGTTCACAGCGTGTGCTGGAAAAGCAGTGGACGTCCTTCCTGAAAGCTCGGCTGAACTGCTCAATCCCAGGAGACTCGCACTTTTACTTCAACCTCCTGCATTCCACCAGTCCCATCATCCGCATGCACGGCAGGGATATCATCCTCACCGTCTTCTCCACACCCTCCAACAGGTGAGTCACAGTCTTCTGAAGCAAGCGCTGACGTATCCAGTTCTCGGCAGCAGTCGAGAAATGAGTAAAGAACCACCCACGATGCATGTTGCACACAAAAATGGCAGGCACTGGCTGAAAGCACTAGCTTCTCTCTGATTAGCTGGTGTCCAGTTACCAGGAGTCAGGGTGCACTGGTTTTTATCACTCTTCTACTGAGAAAAAGTTGTGTTTGCAAGCTTCCGGGCTTCTACAATGAGCTCTTCTGTAGAAGAACTAGCCACAGGATTTGCCAAGGTTTGCGAGGAATCAATCTTTGAAAGATTTTGTTGGAAACATTTAATAAAACAAAACAAGATATACTTCAAGATACCTACACTATGGTTCAGAAGTTTGGATTTTTTTTTTTAAAGAAATAAATACTTTTATTCATCACGGATGCATTAAATTGATCAAAAGTAACATTTGCATTGCTACAAAAGCTATGAGAGGAAATACAGAGAAGAGAAAATTGAGAGAAAATGGTTCCTGTATGCACGTTCCTAACCGTGTGTGTGATTGAGGTCTGAGAGTGAATACTTAAAGGGACAGTTCACCCAAAAATTAATATTCTGTCATTTACACACACTCATGCTGATATTAAAATTCTGACCTGATCAGAATTAAAATTCTGAATTTCTTTAAATTATAGCCAATAACTGGTAAATGTTCTAATAAAGGTTGTGTGTGGATGTGTACAATACCATTCAAAAAATATTAATTTCTTTAAAAAAAAATTAATTAATACTTAATAATTAAGACTTTCATTCAGCAAGAATGCATTAAAGTGATAAAATTGATAGCAAAGATATTTATAATGTTACAAAAGATTTCTATTTCTAGTAAATGTTGTTTATTTTAACTTTCTATTAATTAAAGAATCCTAAAAAAATGTATCTTGGGTTCCACAAAAATATTAAGTAGCACAACTCTATTTACCATTGATAATAATATGACATTATTACATATAATGCATATTATTATGTTTAAAATCAGTGTATTTTAGTAATTTTTGAAGGATCATGTGACACTGAAGACTGGAAAATGGCTGCTGAAAATTCAGAATTCAAAGCAAAGGAACTAATTAACAAGTAAATTGTATATATTATAAAAAAAGTAAATTGTAATATTTCACAGTACAGTTTTACTGTATTTTTATTATATAAATGCCGCCTTCATCATTTAAATTTTTATTATATCCATTAGTGTTGTTAAATATTAACATTTACTAATATTAAATGACTGCAAAGGTAATCTAAATGTAAAGTGATTACAACAATTCTTTTTTGGAGTGAATAATGAAATTTCAGATTCTTCCTGAAAATTCATTTAATATCTGGGTGAGCTATGTCTACAGTGTGTGCAAGAGCGTGCATGATGGGTAATATTTTTATGAGATGTGTGTGTGTGTGTGTGTGTGTGTGTGTGTGACAAATTGAGTGCAATAGAGCACCCTCTGAATGATGGAGGAAGGGCAGGACTCCCAGTATGCAAATGTGTATTTGTGTCAGAGCAGGGGCCAAACCTCACCAAATGCCAACTCTAATAACATCTCAGTCTGCAAATGGCCGCTCTGGGGGGTGGGGGGGATGAGTATATGAATGTGGAGGGGGGAGATATTCGCTCAAGGACGAATGAATGAGGTGGTCAATAATAGCCGACATCTTCCCCCACCTCTCCTTCACAAGAGTTTAAAAAAAAACTGAATCTTATCTGTTAGGGTTCGTCTCCTTCACTCTTATCCTGAGGGCACGGATCCACGGCGGACTCAGTTAGAGATGGAGCACCGAGGTGCAGTGGCAGGGAGCATCCAGCTGTACAAGCATTCCCATCTGCAGCTGCAGTTCTCTATAAACAGCACAGGGGGCTTCGCCAGCCTGCCGGGAGGATGTATGGTCTGTTAAAGAGCTCTCAGACAAATTGCCGGGATTGGTTAGTGCGTGGCAGATGCAGCAGCAGGGGAGGACTATGGGAATGAGAGGAGGGCATGTTGGGATGTGGTTGAGATGGGTCTAAGTATTATGGGAAGGAGAGTAATAAAGTGCAGACTGTCTTAAAAAGCAGTGACTCATGCGGAATAGAAAGTGGTTAACAGGACTATTCTGTGGATTTTGAAAATTTGGCCAGTTTCTCATAAATTCTGATTATTTATACATGAGCAGATTTAAATTCTAAATCTTATTTTAAATATTCATGCTCAGTTTTTCAGAAGGTAAGCTAGGTGTCATGGTTATTATTGCTTATACTTGGGGTTAGGCATTTTTTGTAATGCTTTATAGGATGTGTAGTTGTTCCTTTATAGAAGACATTATATGTAGTGTAGTCTTATACTTTTCTTTCTGTTCTGATTTTCATATGTTCTACCATTTAAAAGTCTGGAGTCTGTAAGATTTTTTAATGTTTTGATGAAAGAAGTTGCTTATGTTCACCAAGGCTGCATTTAATTGTTCAAAACTACAGTAAAAACAGTCATATTGTGAAATATTACTACAATTTCAAATAACCGTTTTCTATTTTAATATATTTTAAAATGTAATTTATTTCTGCGACGGCAAAGATGTTATTCCAGTCTTTAGTGTCACATGATCCTTCAGAAATCATTCTGACATACTGAAAACAGTTGTGATGCTTAATATTCCTGTGGAACTGATACTTTTTTTTAGGATTTGGGTTCAAAATTTGTTTAAAATGTCTTTTTTCAATTCTAAAGTGTATTTACTGTCAGTTTTGATCAATTTAATACATCCTTGCTGAATAAAAGGATTAATTTCTTGAAAAAAATAACTGACACCAAACTTTTGAAGGGTGGTGTCCTTTTTTTGCTTCAAATCAAAGTTTGTAATGCTGTGATTCATTTCAAAGGTAGTTGGTTTAGTTCATGACTTGAAACTGTTTGAGGAATGTTTTTACATCCATTTGGAGAAAATGAATGGGAGCAATACTTCCAGAAACCAAGAATGGAAAAATGAGTCATTATTGCACTCCATTGTACTCTGCTGTAGTTTTTTTTCTTTCTTTTTTTTGGGGGGGGGGGGCACGTAGACTGTAGTAGATGAAAGGAAATCACTGGGAAGAAAAGGGAGGAACTTGCATTGCCCAGATGAGCCCCACAGCTCATTGAGTCAAAGCATGTGCTAGGGTGTTGAGGATGATTTCCAGGGCTTGCTTTTCTAGGTGTTGTTGCTGCAATTGTGTCTTTCTTACCCGAAACTTTAGAACACTAGGGCATATGCATTTTTCATTTTTAATCATCTGCCGAGCAAAAAGAAGTCAGATTGCTGCAAAATTTGAGGTATCAAGCTTGAACCCAGAAACCAATAAACTGATATATATACTGTATTGTTGTTGCTGCAATTGTGTCTTTCTTACCCGAAACTTTAGAACATTAGGGCATATGCATTTTTCATTTTTAATCATCTGCCGAGCAAAAAGAAGTCAGATTGCTGCAAAATTTGAGGTATCAAGCTTGAACCCAGAAACCAATAAACTGATATATATACTGTATATATACACACACACACACATACACGTACACACACACACACACATATATAAAATAGGTTCTTCAGATCAGTATTGGTCAAGAACATTTGAATCGCTTAAGAACTACATATCTCAACTCAAGAAACATATACAGTGAAAAATAGTTCTCTCTTCAAAAGACAGTTTTCACTCTGACAAAGACAGAGCAAGCAGGAGAGAGGTGTTTGCTTCTCATTTGAGCTCCTGATGCTTCGAGGTTTGGGGCCGAGGCTCCAAGCAGGGCAGAAGAGATAGGGTGAGAATGTTGTAAATGAGAGGCTGCAGGTGAGCTCAACCTCTCAGTGGATCATGGTGGATGCAGGAGGAGGATGCAGAGTTTAGATTGAAGGGAAAATAAAAGATGGCCTGAATCTGCTGGAGAGGCACACGCTCAGGTTTGAAGCAGCTGAGGGACGTGTAAAGAGAGAGTGGAGACAGCAAAGGCTCATAAAGGTGGAGAGCAAGTACAGGAATGAGCAGCAAAGAAGTGTTTTGACAGAGCTTCAAGATGAGATGCACAGAAAGAGACACAGAGGAACTTTTTTGTTTAGCTGTAGCAGACCACACAGTAATTCAATCAGATTGTCTTCACTGATCTTTGAATTTGACATATATATAGTACAGATTTGTTTCAAGTGATGGTTCACTCAAAAATAATAATTCTGTCATCATTTGCTCAACCTCATGTCATTCCAAATGTTTCATATTATGTAAAACAGGATTTTCCCTCCTCCTTCCCCAGCCAACGCTGCTAAAAAATCTTCTTCTTAGTGAGTATTTTTGTTATATTTTCCAGTTCCAATATCTAAAGATCAAGATAAAGATACATTTACTTGAGAAGCAACATATAAAATGTGAAGACTTGTTTTCAGAGAATTTATCTTTATTATGAGTATATGTTCTTACTGCACTGGCAGATTTTTTCACTTGCCTAAAACAAGTAAAAAATGAGTTACAATTCTGCTGATGCAGTAAGACTAAATAAAACTAAATTCAAGATACAGTCAGTCTTAATATTTTATGAAATGTTGCTTCTCAAGTAAATTTAGTAATTTTTGGAAAATGAAAATTCTCTGAATGACACATTCTTCTGAAATGTGTCATTTAGAAATCTTCATGATTTGGACTTCCAGTTCCAATATCTAAAGATCAAGATAAAGATACATTTACTTGAGAAGCAACATATAAAATGTGAAGACTTGTTTTCAGAGAATTTATCTTTATTATGAGTATATGTTCTTACTGCACTGGCAGATTTTTTCACTTGCCTAAAACAAGTAAAAAATGAGTTACAATTCTGCTGATGCAGTAAGACTAAATAAAACTAAATTCAAGATACAGTCAGTCTTAATATTTTATGAAATGTTGCTTCTCAAGTAAATTTAGTAATTTTTGGAAAATGAAAATTCTCTGAATGACACATTCTTCTGAAATGTGTCATTTAGAAATCTTCATGATATTGAGGTCACAATCAGGAGCTAGTCAGTATTCTGGTAAACCAGTTATAACAGTTATTTTATTTAATTATTTACATTAATGTTTGGGAGTAGAAAATTGTCATGTAAAGCTGAATTACAACTGTAAGATAGTTGACCATCACTGTAAGTGGACTAATAATAAAATGCAACAAAAACAAATACAATATAGCACATTTAACAGATTAAGTAAGACACGATAGTAGTTTAGCAGAAACTTTGTTTTAGAAAATCATTTTTGTTTGTGTATGAAATAATTTTGGGTAACACTTTAGAACTATTGAGAATAAACTAGTCGCTTATTAGCATATATAGGCTGTTTATTAGTACTTATAAAGTTAATATTAATAATTAATTCTGCTTTTTACATCCTTTAATCCTAGCTAATACCTAAACATAATAACTACTACAACCACTACCTTCCTTACTATCAATAAGCCACTAATTAGCAGTCTGTTTAGGGAAAGCTGTGAATGTGTTCCCTAATGTAAAGTGTTACCTAAATTGGCCTATGAAAGAAATGTTATAAGAAACATACATAAGATGTATAAGTTACGAAATTCTGTTTTGAAAAGGGTTCGTGTTCTGCCACTGCTGCAAGTTGTTCACCTGTCAGGCCTTTTGTAGGGTCTGCAGTGTGTCAGACTGATGACATTGATGATCAGGCTGATATGAGCCTAATGAGGTCTTGTCAGAAAAATGCCTGACTTATGTTTAAGTCCTGTCACGGTGTCTGCTGAATCTGAACAGTTTCAGCACTGTCAATCAGAAGGTCATTCTCAGCTGCTATCTGGCCTACGGCTGCACATACAAACCCACTACAGGGTAAAACCGGTAGACATGTGACAGATGTGTCCCACAATACTATTGGAGACAGCTGTTTATCCTTGCTTCTGCCCCTGAGCTTTACAGACTCTCACATTAATTCCCTCCCAAACCCAGCAAGCCACACTCAAGCACGCCTACATAGTCCACAAAGCCCAGATCACTATATGTGACTTTGTGTGGCTGTCACTCTTTCCGGACCTTAACCTGCCATCCAGTCTCTCGGAGTCATTTATTGGATCCTATAGAATCCTGGAACATAAAGATACTGTGTGCAGTCTGCATCTGAGTTTCAGCACTGAGAAGATTGTGAGAGATATAGAGCTCAAGAGAGTGATGCAGAGGGAGTGAACGACTCACCTGTGTCAAGGATTCAACAGAATACAGCTGTGGCTTGTACTTACAAAGTATGTCAGTGCCAGGAAATCTGAGGAGGAAATAGAGAGAGAGAGAGTGGGCGTAAACGAGAACTGAACTGACTCACTCTGCATGACTCTCTGTTCTCTCTTAAGAAAGTCTTTAAGTGCTGAAAGCTGTCGCTTCTCTGGAGACAAATCACTTCAGGACAGTTCAGAGATTGAAGCTCTGTTTCGCAGTAGGAGGAAAGAGAGGTGCTCTCACTAACCAGGTTTCCATCCACATATTTTTATGCAAATTTTGAGATATTGCATCAAAAAATGCTGTGTGGAGAAACCGAGAGATGTCTGAGATTCACAAAATATGCATAAAAAACAAATAGTTCTGCTCATACATTTACATACCTCTTGCAGATTATTCAAAATGTTAATAATTTTAACAAAATAAGAGATTGTATGC
Organism: Sinocyclocheilus grahami; assembly: GCF_001515645.1. Taxonomy (NCBI): domain Eukaryota; kingdom Metazoa; phylum Chordata; class Actinopteri; order Cypriniformes; family Cyprinidae; genus Sinocyclocheilus; species Sinocyclocheilus grahami. The sequence continues at coordinate 584,580 of NW_015505254.1, read as the reverse complement.
TATTTTTTTAGTGCTGGCCTGAATTAGCTGTGTCACATAACAGATGTTTACATATAATCCACACTTTTAAAACAAAAGGTTCTTTGTTGGCATAAGTGGTGCAATGAAGAACCTTAAACATCCATGGAAACATTCATTTTCTGCATATTTGAACCCTTTCCAACAGTGACTGTATGATTGTGACATCGATCTTTCACAATGAGGACAATTGTTACAAAAGGTGAAAAAATTACTGATGCTCAAGAAGGGAAACCTTTTGAACAGGATTTTGATTAAAGATCATATTTTTTCATTTAGTACTGGCCTTCAGAAACCACATAAGATATTTAGGTTTCCCAGAAAACCAAACAAGTGCAATTTACACTGTTAATCCAATGGATAAACTTTACACCCCCAGGCTCTTAATGCATCATGTTGCCTTCTTGAGCATCAGTGAATTTTTTTAATTCCCTGCGTGACACATCACATACAACTCTATTTTATATAGACAATTTTATTTAATTTAGTTAACGGTTATTGTGCCATTTTAGTGTCATGTGTGTTACCCTGATGGTGTTTGTGTGTGTGACCTTGCACACCATCTATAAATGAGTCTTGGACATGGTTTATGGACAGGCACCTTATGAAGAATTCTGACTCATCATGTGGCTTTCTATTGTGCCACTTGTATTATTATTGGAGAAACCCAAGTATGTTTCTCACAGTTGCATTTGTGTACCGCTGCATTCTTGAATAGATCCTCTGTGGGAGGAAAAGGTCAGTGAGTGAAAGAGCTTGCAGTCACCCAAGGTTTCCGGTGACAGCTCTGGACAATATTCTCTGCTCTGTTTGCCTTGAAACGTCTGTCCAACTACCCACTGTACAGATCTATTCAAGGCTGTCAACTGATGTCTCTTCGACATGTTTGTGATAAATGAAATCCTTTTTGTGTTGCAAGCCTCCTCCAGCTCAAAGCAGTATCATGGAAAAAGAACAGGTCTGAGGATATCACGTAATAAGCACATTTGTGCTGTTTTTTTTTGCAGTATTCCTGGCTCTGCAGTGTGTGCTTTCGACATGGAGCAGCTGGCCGGAGTGTTTGATGGAAGATTTAAAGAGCAGAAATCGCCCGAGTCGATATGGACACCTGTTCCAGATGAGGTTGTGCCCAAACCGAGGTACTGAATTAAATGACATTTACAACTGTAGAGAGTGTTTTATGTCCTCAAATGCCAACCTTCAGTGAAAAAGTTTATAATAATGTGCTTTGTTTGTGAATTTCTCAGGCCGGGTGGTTGTGCCGTACGAGGCTCCAAGTTCAATTCCTCCAATTCTTTCCCTGATGACATGTTAACTTTTGTCAAGACCCATCCGCTGATGGATGAAGCCGTCCCATCACTTGGTCAGAGACCATGGATTGTTAGAACCATGGTCAGGTGAGGACAACTTTCTCTCAGATGTCTTAGACCAGATTCTCTACTGTTACAGGGGTCATGAACTGCATTTTCTTATTATTTTGTACTATTCTCTGCGGTCCCCTTATAATGTTATCAAGATTTTTTTTTATCAAACATCTTTTAGTTTCAATCTTTCAGAAAATTCAGCATCAAATTGTGCTTTGTTTGTAAATGAATGCGCAGTAAAATGAAGTGAACAAAGGACCAAGCTTTCAGATACCAGCTCAACAAAATGGTGGTAGACACAAATGCCGGTCCTTATGGCAACCAGACAGTCCTCTTTCTGGGTTCCAGCCGAGGGACCATCCTTAAATTCCTCGTCACCCCCAACAGGGATAACACAGTGACCAGCAACAACGTGTTCCTCGAGGAACTGGAAGGCTACAACCCAGACAGGTAGAGGTTAATGCTGAAACACGCGCTTTGGTGATTGTTTTATGCAGAGAATCACAAGTCATGGCATGTAAACAGATGGAGCATTAGCTGGTCATTATCTCTTGTGGAAAGCGGCAGGAGTTTGCAAGCAACACTCATTTTCCATGGATAAAGTGTTAATTGCGTCTTCATCCAGACAGACTAAATGCTGTTTAGTCTGTTTCTCCTTGCATACTGTACACACTCTCTATCTCAAAAAATTATGAAACGTTTTACACACTAAACCAAAAACATGGTAAATCAGGTTAATTTCCAAACACCAAATTAGCTAAACAAAACAAACACCCTTGATAAAACATGAATCAACATAAATCATGAATTTGCGTGTAATTTATCAGAACAGGAGTGTGTATGTGAGAGCGTGACGGCTTTGACAGTGCTAGCTGTGTCTAGCGCAGCAGGAAGCCAGCTAATCAGGGGAGTGTAGATGGAGTAATCAGATCAGGCTCCGATCATGCTGGCCTTGCATAACCTCTGCCATCTCTCATCACGTGGTGGTGAAGTGGTAAATTGTTTGACACGCGCAGGGTCAGGCAGTCCGCGACCGACAGAAATGGTTCAAAAATGCCTGTGTCATCATCCATATCGATCAAGACACTGTAGCGAAGACAACAATGACATAATTAGAATGGAGGCTAGAGTGTTAATTGATGTCAATCTCTTTTTATGCACTCTTTCCTTTTTATCTTGCCATTTTTTTAAGCATCTGTGTCTTTTTTGTTCCTAATAGTTTTTTTTTCTCGCTTGTTTTCTGTGATCTATCTATAGCAGTGGTTCATTTTCATCTCTTACGTCTTCTGTTTTGCTCTCCTACTCATATGTGTCAAGAGAGGCTGCTTTTTTCTTCTTAAATCTGTTTAAACTTGCCAGTTGCACCTCTTTATCTCACCCTCTGTCTGTTCTCTTTTCTCTCTCTCTCTTTCGTCACTTGTTTTGGCTGCCTAAAAATGGAGCTGTACGACTGCAGTGATTCATTCATTAATTTTGTTCATCTCTAAAACAACTACATTTTCAACTAGGGCTGTTAATTAAATGTTTATTTAGTGAGATTAATTAAAAAAGTGAATTAACAAAAAATAAAATAAACTATAATAATCTATATTATAGATTATAAAACTAAAGCTATAATTGTAATCTATTCTTTTGAACTAAATATATACAGCCCTCTGTCTGTTCTCTTTTCTCTCTCTCTCTTTCGTCACTTGTTTTGGCTGCCTAAAAATGGAGCTGTACGACTGCAGTGATTCATTCATTAATTTTGTTCATCTCTAAAACAACTACATTTTCAACTAGGGCTGTTAATTAAATGTTTATTTAGTGAGATTAATTAAAAAGGTGAATTAACAAAAAATAAAATAAACTATAATAATCTATATTATAGATTATAAAACTAAAACTATAATTGTAATCTATTCTTTTGAAC
>NW_015505254.1:539937-579937 GCF_001515645.1 Sinocyclocheilus grahami | reverse complement strand
TCTCTCACGCTGGACCGCATCAGTCACAGCCTCCTACTGGCTTTCCCTTCTTGCGTGATCAAAGTGCCTGTAGCACGCTGCCAACTCTATTCCCGCTGCATGAAGTGAGTGGCACATACACACGTTTAGTTAGTACACTAAATGAGAACATATCATATAGTCTGTTGTTTTTACTGTATATAAATCAAATTAGAAATGTAATATTATTATTTTGTATTTGTAGAATAATATATTGTTTTATATTATATTATAAATATTATATATTAATTTTTTTTATTAATTTGGATATTTATTTGAAATATTTTCAGTATGTAATTTGTTAATTTTAATATTAAAGTTATATAAAAAATAGTCTGTGTATTTTTTATGTTAATTTATATTGTATTACAAATATTACATATTATTTAGAAATGTATTTTATTTATTTTACATTTTTAAATATTATATAAAATCGCTGAATCTGGTCAATTTCGTATTGCTTGTTTGCTGGGTTTGAACAGTCACAATGTCTGTGAATTATTGCAAAGCACCACGAGACAGATACCATGCAGAATACAAAGCGCTGGGATGGTCAAAGAAGACTAGCGAGCATTTTGACAGGAGGTTGAAAATCACTCCAGAGTGTGACAGCTTCAAAATAACTTCCAAAGTCTTGAATAAGACGTGCAATTGTGAGGAACCTCCCGTTTCTAGGATCTGTATTTAGGATCTGTTTGGAGATCGAACGTGTAATTTCGAACACAATAACAATCCACGCATGCAGCGAAGGCGTTCCTTAATCCCATTGAAAACCTTTGGGAAATTCTAAATCTGAATCGAAGCTGATGAATAAATCTCAGCTTTGGGATAAATTTAAGGAAGCCTGGCATGAAATGATGCACGTCACATGCACATAGCTTTTTGAGTAATGCCCAAGAGAATGGCTTTTATAATCAAAAACAAGGGAGGACCAGAGAAATGTGAATAACAGATTATATTGAGGTCAGTGTATGCTTTATTTCCTGTAAGCTATGCGTTATTTTTATAGACGTGTTTTTTGCATTGTATAAAACCCATATTCTATGATAAGCCACAGTATAGTTTATACCTCCCATTGACTCAATGGTAATGTTTTAAACAAAGCTATTTAAAATAATCCAGAACTTAAACCTATGCCTAAAATATGACTTTAATGTCAACAGTGACATCATTTAGTGTCTTTGTGAACTGTCTGTCCTTTTTAGTACAATCCCAACAATTGTTTATACTGTAGCTCTCAGCTCTAGGATAGTTTTGTGGTCCTGTGATCACTGGTCACCAGCCCGTGCTCTGTGTCTGTGCCCTTGGGCCATCAGTGCAGCCCAGTGAGACGCACTAACACATGTCACACGTCTAATGTGTGCACTGAACCAGCTGGATCATACTTGGTTGAAATCCAGTGGAATTAAACTATATACTGTCTGGTGCCGTAGGGGTACCATTCATGCTGGTTTCTGTTCTTTCACAGGAACTGCATCGCCTCACGGGATCCCTACTGTGGCTGGACCAGAGGAAGCACCTGCTCTTTCCTCCGTGCGGGTACAAGGTGAGTTTTAGCAATGAACCTACCGACATAACCTACCTATTTTTTTTTACCTACACAAGATTTCCATCTTCAGATAAAGCACATGTCCAAAAAAATCCTAGTTTTTTGTGTTCTGCCTCTGTTTAAATACACTTTCTGTTCTTTCACAGGAACTGCATCGCCTCACGGGATCCCTACTGCGGCTGGACCAGAGGAAGCACCTGCTCTTTCCTCCGTGCGGGTACAAGGTGAGTTTTGGCAATGAACCTACCGACATAACCTACCTATTTTTTTTTACCTACACAAGATTTCCATCTTCAGATAAAGCACATGTCCAAAAAAATCCTAGTTTTTGTGTTCTGCCTCTGTTTAAATACACTTGTGAAAATCTATCCCTCCTCAGAGAGACGGTTTTATTGAGTTCTGTGTGCAAATACAGGTTGTCTGCCGGTATTCTGAGATCAAAAACGTGGAGACCGTTTTACCTCAGTGCCGTTATGCAATTACAGCTCTCTGGCTGGATCTGATGTGATTTAACAAGGACGGTCAACCTGTGGATCGATTCTGTCTCGCATAATACTGAAAAATTCTCACCAATTGAATTTCACAGCAGAAAAAACAATACAGAAGTAGTTCTAATTACTGCCGCTTGCTAATATACACAAACAGCGAATATGCAAAACAAGTTCAGAGACATTCTGTCGGCTGTTTATCAGTCTGTATGTGCTTCTCAATGCTGCGATACGGCTAATGTTCATCCTCAGGAGAGCGGCGGGAAGGAATCTGCGTGCTCATTTAAATTCTCGGGGTGGTTCACCGCTGTAGTATAAAAAACTCAGCCATCTTCTCTCAGAGGAGTTCTGGAGATTACAGCTCTGCGCCTGCAGTTTGTAGAAACATTATATTTTATAGACATTTCACAGAAAGCGTTTAACGACGCGGGTGTAAGCATATCTTCTGAAAAAAAGACCCTGGCAGTAAAAGACCCCTGGCTGCCTTGTTGTCCTGGGCTTTAACTAATTGCCGACGGTAGTGGAAAGAGGCTGGTCCCCCGGTGCATGCTTCTGCTGTGCGTAGCCTTCGGCCTTTCCTCTGTTTGACTTATGCGGTTGGAAGAAAGCCATTCGTGAGCCGACTGCAGTCATTTTTCTTCATTAATGTGGCTTTAAGGTAACACAGAGCATCTCTAATAGAGCACTGTGATGCCTCTGTTTGCAAGACTTGATCATGAGCGCAGATTGAGTTTCTGCACACATCCTGTACAAGGTTTTAATGTGCAATATCACTTATTATTGATCCCAAGAGCACACAACCAAGACATTTTAGAAGTACCCTTCAAGATAACATTAAAAATTGTGTTTTTCTTTAAGAAAAAAAAGACGAGGGAAAATACAGAGACATTATTGTAATTGAGATGGTGCAGTTTTATGGCCTGTTTATGTGGTTTGCTGATGAATGTTTCTACTACTGTTCTTTCTCCCATTTCACCACAGGCTTCCCTTTGAGCAAGACGTCGAGCACGGAAACACTTCTCACTTGGGTGACTGTGACGGTAAGAGAACATTTTTATTATGACAATAAAACTCTTCATGCTGTGACCTCCCATTCTCTCCCCTCGTCCCGTCAGACCTGCAGCCGCCGTCGTTTTCTGCCCCATTTTGAGCTACAGTTCTGCGGCAAGAGCCTCAGCTCGGGTGCGTGGCGATCACAGCTCGCGCTTTCTATTTATAGTTCCCCTTTCATCTCCGATTATGTTCATCTTGGAACAGCGTCGAGTTCTGGGTGAGCCTCTCTTGGTGGGGTTCATCGCAGCAAATCAATCGTTCAGTCTGAAATATTCACTTGCTGTAGAACGCCTTTGATCTCACCGCTGATTCTACAGAGAAATTGGTGCACGTTAATCCTGGGTCCACCACAGGAGACCTCGCTCATCTGCTGTGAGCCACAAACACTCGGATGTATAAATATTGCATAATGATCATGTCTGCCTGGCTGGATTTTAATCTGCTCATCAGGAGCTTTTGAAGTTTTCCAGCCCCTGTTTCAGTTGCGGTGCAGAAGCCAGAAAGTAATGGGGTGGTGGGGCCAACTGCTGTATTTGCTAATGTGTTTCCTAATGGAGAAGATCAGTAAGTCGGGAAAAAACATAGTAACTTTGTCACAGCAGCATGAATAATGTGATGTAAGAGATTCTGATTTTCAATATTCTTGCAAAACTTATCTTCTTAAAATGAGCATCTGTTAGTCTGGTTCCAAAATCTAGTAAACTGTCTACTTGGACAAAATTTTAAAGAATGCTCCCGATGCAAAGATAGCTTCTTTTGGCCAAATACTAAAGCAGCATTGCTTATATCCTTTGCGTTGAACACAATCCCAGAATGCCAAATGAGAGAAATTTCAATGAGAGAGAATGTTAAATTAATTAACTTTAATGCATTGGGTATCATGAACTAACGTAATAAACAATAATTTTTACAGCATTTATAAGTCTATATTAATGTTTAGTTAATTATAATTACTTGTATCTGTAATTATATATTTTTCATTTAACTGATACTATATACTAATCTTCATCATTAATGTTCATTATACGTAACACATTAATGTTCATTTATACAACTGGAAAAGTTAAAAATGTATGTTTATGTAAAAAGTATAATTTAATAAATCATGTAAAAGTATTTTTCATTGTTAGTTCATGATTTTAGTTTTATTATTCATGCTAGTGAACCAAACTGAGAGGCCATTTTGAAGGCTCAGGAAACCTTTGCAGGTGTTTTGTGTTGATTAGCTGATTGGCATGTCACCATATTCTCATTTGTTGAGATAGTGAATTGGTGGGTTTTTGTTAAATGTGAGCCAAAATCATCACAATTAAAAGAACCAAAGACTTAAACTACTTCAGTCTGTGTGCATTGAATTTATTTAATACACGAGTTTCACAATTTGAGTTGAATTACTGAAATAAATGAACTTTTCCACGACATTCTAATTTATTGAGATGCACCTGTACCTATACTTCGGTTTCATTCAGTATTGTATCGTAATTTGTTCTTTCAAAATTGACTATTTTACCAGTGTATAATATTTGTGGTGTTAGCTCACCAACCTGCTAACCTCAAAACTTATTAAAATCAATTGTGAGTCGAGTCTGCTGTGAGGAATTGCTGCTTGCTCATTTTTGAGGTAAATAAAAAATATAATAAATCCTTGAAGCAAGATAAATTTACTTGAGAAGCAACATTGCATTAGATATTAAGGCATGTTTTCAGTACTGGTGTTTTTTGTCTCACTGTGCTGGCAGATATTTTTTTTCCACTTATTTCAAGTATAAACAAGTTCAAATCAAGTGAATAATTTGCCAGTGCTGCAAGACAAACACACTCATACTCAAAATAATATTTTAAAATAATCTAAGAAAACAAGTCTTAATATCTTATGCAGTGTTGCTTCTTGAGTAAATTTATCTCATTTAATTTAGATTTAGACCAGCACTAACCAGCACAAACCAGTCTTGATCAGCATGTAAATTCATGCTGGTTTGAAAAGCGGGGTGTCTCTCTAGTGGCTCTTACACTGGGGACTTGCATGGACAGCATCTCATTCTTCATCCTTAATAAGTCTTGTGTAAATAAGTGTTTGCCTGCAAGGCTTTGATCAGCAGACCGCATGTCACATCCATCACGCTACTCGAGTGCCGTTCTCCTGGGCCTGCAGTGCAGAGAGACACAGGCCAGGGGTTGAGAAGTGGGCAGTTTAGAGGATGTAGCACTGCATCCATCATGGTTTGTAGCTGGTGACTGGCTTTCATCTCTTGCTGGGAAGTGGTCACAGACTCTGATTCGAGGGGCTACCTCAGTGATGGAGATCCCCTGGATGAAACTGAACTTCATATGACCCCAGATGTCCACATGCATGTCCGAGAGGGCGTATAGATGGCTGATGTTAACAGCTTCTACTTAACGACAGAAAAGTGGTCAGTGGAAGTGGGGGCCGAGGAGAAGAATTGATTTTCATCTCGTCTCTGACTCGGTCTGGGCTGAATGATTACGAAGGGTGGGATCCATAAACCAGTGAGGGAGATACAGAGGATGAAATGGTACATAGAGAGATGAAGTAAAGCAAGTATAGATGGAGGGCTGGTGGTGGTTGTCAGACAAGCTGGAGCCTGTGACTGAGGGCAGGTGTCTGGGTGGGGTAGGGTGCACAGACGGGGCTGTGAGTGATGTAGAGTGCAAGCTCTGATGTCTCCTGTGTCACAGAACCGTCACTGCTGCCATTCCCAAAGGCCTTGTGCTGCTATAACTCTCTGACATGCTCCCGTTGCCTTCTGTATGGCAGAAGCAATTTCTCATTCCCTCGCACTTTCTACCTCTCTGTTTAAAAATAGTGCAATATTCTCACTCCATTTCTCAAAAACCAGTACTTTGTAAAACTGCAGTACAGACTGGCTAGTTGACAGGTAACATGAACATCAACTTTTGTTGTCAACTTGGAGATTGTTTGCGCTTTAGGTAGCTTTTATTGTTACAAATCACTTTTTTGCTAATTGCAGTTCACGTTAAGAGGTCATATCCATTATTTAGTAATGTTGGGGTTTTGGCAAAACAGATGTAATTTGGTTCTGAATGGATCATTTTTTAATCATATTTATTATGATTTGTACTGTTTAGTATGTTTTCAGTTTTTAAAGGTCCCCTGAAGTGCCTTGAAACACACAGCGTTATTCTTTGTGGTGACGTAATTTCAACTGAAACAGGAAGACAGGGCGGGACATATCGAGCAGCCCCGCCCCCTTTTTAAATTAGCCAATAGCGTTTTGTTTATATCTGCACGGGTCAGAGGGAGCTGTTGAGCTCGGTAAAGCGCATTTGATAGCCACCGTCTAATAGTTTACCCCCTAGATTCAATATGAAACTCTTAGTAAAACAAAATAGTGATCATAATCATGCTGAGGCTGTGTAGTTTTAAAAGTGTTTAATATATGCCGACTCGCGCATATGATCCGCTCCGTGCGATCTCATCTCTGGACTGGAGCCAAAGTCCGGATCAGACTGTGCGTGCGCGCTGCCGCGGTTCACGTGACACAACGTGAAACCCGACCTCATTTGCCCCAATCGAAAGCATACACTGTCTGAATTGTTCCCTCTCGCCTACAATAGGCCCTTTCGCGCCGCTTTAGTTCCAGAACTAAACGTACGGTACTAAAGTACTGGGACGATTTTGCACGAACTATTTCCCAGTACCATTTAAAGGGTTGCATTCGCACCGAGAACTACGTGCCATTCACTGTACAGGAAATACTACACTGTGAACAAGCGACCGATCTCAGCCGCAGCTCCAGCGTCTATTTATAGTGTAGGGGGGCGGGCACTTCGGCTTCTAGAGAGCGTTTGATTGGACAGAAGATTTGATGAGAAGATGAAGTATAATGTGACTTCAAAAAAATCGTTGAGCCGTTTTGGAGGAAGTGACTAACTAAAAATTCGCATTTAGAAGATACAAGCATTCAAAGCTTTGTCACTGTTTTGGAGCACACTGCCTTATAGATAACCTTAAGACTAACATATTGATATTAACACCCAAAAAATTTTGATTTCATTTTGATTTCATGGGGACTTTAAAGTTGCCAATATATTAATAGTACATCAAGCTTTTTTTTTTCTTTCTTTTTTTTCTTTCATTTCAGAAAAGTCTATTCACTGCAGTACAATAAAATGGCTAGTTCAGAAATAACATGTACATTTTCATGTCTTAAGAAAAAATTATTACCATTTTGCTTATGCAAGGCTTCAGATGTCAACTGCTTTGTTATTTTAGTTTAGTTCAAGAACAGTCTGTTATTCTTGATGTTGCAAACTGGTATTTACCTCTAATTTTAATTTATTATCATAATCATAAACTGGTTTGTAGCTCAAATAGTTTTACCATTTACTGCAGTTTGCTATTCTGCTATTTATTTACAGTACTTCTTGAAAAATTAGGTGGGTTGCAGTTCAATTGTTTCACTGTGCCAGTATCCTTTTTTGCAGCAAAATAGACTATTTAATTCAGAAGGAGTCATTTTTTTAAATTTTTGTTTCAATAAATGCTCTTTTTGGACTGTTTAGAAAGTTTAAAGTGAAAAAGTTACAGTATGTTAATGGTACATCAAGCTCTTTTTATCTCAAAAGAGCAAGGAAACGTTGATTCGTCATTATATGACCCGTTAAGTGGTCCTGCAGTGAGACGAATGAGTTTTTAAAAGTTCTTTTTAGTCTCTCAATTAATATGAGATTGCATAAAAGCTGCATGCATAGGAATTAGAAAGAACGAGAGGAAAATTTCAGTTGAAATGGTGCATAGCTTGTCACGTTGCAGGGCACTTGTGTACAATGAGAATATATCTGCCCAAATATATCTCTCTGTATCTTTCTTCCACCTTCACTTCACCTTGGTGTTTGAGTAACCGATCAGGCAGTTCCTGCCGTCTCTCTCGGTTTGCTCATCAGTGTGAGGACCATAATTAGAGATGCGCCTGCTCTTCCTGTGCCCTGACCAAGCACTTAGCGATCTGCTTCAGAATGTCAACTCTCCTTTTGCCTGATGCTCCGAGGGGAAGCTGATCAAAGTAGATGTAGACATCAGATGCTTTAAATTAGCTGACCTGTGAGGCCTGCCCTTAGAGGCCCGAGACACGGCCGCCAACAGCCACTTGTCATTCTGCATTTTGAGGGCCTATCTTTTTGGCTTTATCTTTGTGTTTCTCTCTCCGTTAGGGGAGACATACCAAGTTGTGAATTCTTGTGTAATGATGGCCGATGACTAAACTAGCAGCAAAAGCTGTGCTCAGAAATCAACAACAGTGCTTGAAACGATTAACTTGTTTGTTGTTGGAATGAGTACATGTTGTATAAAGAGAGAAATGCTGGCTTGAGAGAGGATAGCATGACATTTTACATTCCAGCCTTTGCTCTCTCGCCTGATCTTACCTCAATGTGGTGTTAACCCTTTACAGGTCATGACCTTTAAGTCAGCCATATCGATTGCAGGATTAGCGGCTAATTTAATGCTCCTTAAACTTCAACAGTATCCCTTTCATTGTAAAATTGCGGGTCATGTGAGGGGTCGAGAAGAAGTGAATTATTATGCCAAAGGAAGTAAAACTAAAATATACATACAGTACATATGTACTACTATTCTACTACTGTTCAAAAGGTTGGGGTCACTGTTTTTTTTTGTTTGTTTTTTTAAAGAAAAATACTTTTTTTCAACAAGGACTATTAAGTTGATCAAAACTGATGTTACAGACATTTAAATTGTTACAAAAGCCTGTTCTTTATTTGAATCAAAGAATCCTGAAAAAAATTTGTGGTTTGCACAAAAATATTAAGCAGCTCAACTGTTTTCAGTATTAATAATTATTAGAAATGTTTCTTTAGTACCACATTAGAACAATTTCTGAAGGATCATGTGACATTAAAGACTGGAGTAATGGCTGAGGAAAATTCTGCTTTTCCATCACAGGAAAAATTTTTATTTTAAAATATATTAAAATAGGAAACATTTATTTTCAATTGTAATAATATTTCACAATATTCTGTTTATAGTTTATGTATATCTGTGCCAAAAGACAGTTTGGCTTTGACAGATTGTGGTTCCTGAAAACTACTTACAGATTGCTTTAAAAAGTTCCCCCAGTTCCCCCGAAACTCACTGAATAAGTTTCTTACTGGGGTAGAATCCAAATGTACCTGCCACTGGTAAACGTTAACTACACTCACTTATGGGAGCGACGGAGTCATTGTTTGCTCAGAAACTCATCTGCAAATGTCAGTGCTGTTAAACCAGGCATCAAAAGGGAGGGAGACATCAGTGTAGGAGAGAACGGTCATGCTCCACCGTTGTTATGAATGAATGGACTGCAAAATGAGGCTTCTCCTCAGACTGGCAGTTCAGCTACAGTACGTGTACAAAGAGCAGACAGTCATAAGCCCCATTATGCTTTCTTTGCATCTATATCCCACCCGCTTACCCTTTTCTCCCGTGTGTGTACGTTGCTACAAAAGCATTTGAGTATAATCACAGAGTTGACACAGATGTAGGCAGTTACGCCGCTGTTAAAATATTTCCTGGAGAAAGGTGGTGTTTTGACTCTGCAAACAGTGGGTTGCAATCACGATCTAATTGAAGTCCGTGTTACACGAAGAAGTGCATGGTGGCGTCATTCTTATAGAGTGGGATGACAGCTATGCATAGAAAGGCAATGATGCACACGCTGGCAAATTTGCTTCTCTGCTGTAATTGGTATCAGCTAGCAAACATTGATATAGTTATGTCTCATGTATTCTGCTGTTCAAAAGTTTGAGGTTGGCAGGATTTTTTTTTTAATGTTTTTGTAATTCTTTTATGCTCACCAAGGCTGCATTTATTTGATCAAGAATGCAGTAACAGTAATATTCTGAAATAATAATTCAATTTAAACATTTCTATTTTTATGTAATTTATTCCTGTAATGGCAAAGCTGTATTTTTATCAGCTATTACTCCAGTCTTCAATGTTCTTCAGAAATCATTCTAATATGCTGATTTGATACTCAAGTCAGTATCAAGTAAGTTTTATGTCCTCAGTCAAACTGAATATATTTGATGTGCAATGTAAAACTTTTACTTGGAATGAAGTGTCACATTTGGTGTGAATCATGTTTTGTATGCTCTGTGGAGTTTTTTGGGTGGGTGTAATAGGTTTTATAGAGGACTTAGATGTTACAGTGAATGTTTGTTAGACTGATGTGGTGCTCTTGCCCTCCAGACCTTTCAAACACTCCCACAGGGGCAGTTCATGTTCTCCTGAAGTAGCCTACAACATCTCATGACCTTCATGTCCAGGTCATTAATCTAGTCATGGACAAACACACACACATGTATGTCTACACTGAGGTAGCCCATTCCATATACCGGACTTGGGGAAATTCAGAAGTGAAGAATGGGCTTCCTTTCAGTTCACAAGTTGAAATTTAAATTGAATTGGCCACACCCCACAGGAAGTTGAATTGGAATGACAGGAAGAGTAATTAATGGATTTGAAATTCAAAGAAACTTAACTGGAGTTTTATTACACACAAAAACACACAAATGATTACATGATTAATTTTAACTAATTATGCCTGTTTTTCCCCTTATAGATGTTTTTCTCAACTAATTAGACATATTTCTCTAAGGTAATTACATGTGATTTATTAAGTACTGTCTCAGCAATTAACCATCAAAACAATATAATTCAGCCGTACCGATTTCAATTAGCTATAAACGCCATATTGTTTATAGTAATTAAAAAGTTTGGTATTTTAATTAATTGATTATATGTTGGTTATTCATTCCATTTGAAAGTCTGGGGTGTATTACAATGACAATTTTACATGTTCTTTATGGGTGATAAAATAAAAATAATATTTCATTTATGCCTAATTTTCAAATGAAATGTATATTTAATTTTTTTACATTATTTTTAAAAAATATATTTAAAACCCATTTCTTGAGGTGGCATTTGAAATATTGATTATTAGTTTCATGTGTTTTTTTTCTGATTTATAGGTAATTAAATTAAATGTATGAGCTAAATATATATATATTTATTCATATATACATATTATGCTGCTCATGCAATCAGCCTGAGTTTGATTCTAGTTTGTGACATTTTCCAGTTGTAAAATTGCGGGTCATGTGAGGGGTCGAGAAGAAGTGAATTATTATGCCAAAGGAAGTAAAACTAAAATATACATACAGTACATATGTACTACTATTCTACTACTGTTCAAAAGGTTGGGGTCACTGTTTTTTTTTGTTTGTTTTTTTAAAGAAAAATACTTTTTTTCAACAAGGACTATTAAGTTGATCAAAACTGATGTTACAGACATTTAAATTGTTACAAAAGCCTGTTCTTTATTTGAATCAAAGAATCCTGAAAAAAATTTGTGGTTTGCACAAAAATATTAAGCAGCTCAACTGTTTTCAGTATTAATAATTATTAGAAATGTTTCTTTAGTACCACATTAGAACAATTTCTGAAGGATCATGTGACATTAAAGACTGGAGTAATGGCTGAGGAAAATTCTGCTTTTCCATCACAGGAAAAATTTTTATTTTAAAATATATTAAAATAGGAAACATTTATTTTCAATTGTAATAATATTTCACAATATTCTGTTTATAGTTTATGTATATCTGTGCCAAAAGACAGTTTGGCTTTGACAGATTGTGGTTCCTGAAAACTACTTACAGATTGCTTTAAAAAGTTCCCCCAGTTCCCCCGAAACTCACTGAATAAGTTTCTTACTGGGGTAGAATCCAAATGTACCTGCCACTGGTAAACGTTAACTACACTCACTTATGGGAGCGACGGAGTCATTGTTTGCTCAGAAACTCATCTGCAAATGTCAGTGCTGTTAAACCAGGCATCAAAAGGGAGGGAGACATCAGTGTAGGAGAGAACGGTCATGCTCCACCGTTGTTATGAGTGAATGGACTGCAAAATGAGGCTTCTCCTCAGACTGGCAGTTCAGCTACAGTACGTGTACAAAGAGCAGACAGTCATAAGCCCCATTATGCTTTCTTTGCATCTATATCCCACCCGCTTACCCTTTTCTCCCGTGTGTGTACGTTGCTACAAAAGCATTTGAGTATAATCACAGAGTTGACACAGATGTAGGCAGTTACGCCGCTGTTAAAATATTTCCTGGAGAAAGGTGGTGTTTTGACTCTGCAAACAGTGGGTTGCAATCACGATCTAATTGAAGTCCGTGTTACACGAAGAAGTGCATGGTGGCGTCATTCTTATAGAGTGGGATGACAGCTATGCATAGAAAGGCAATGATGCACACGCTGGCAAATTTGCTTCTCTGCTGTAATTGGTATCAGCTAGCAAACATTGATATAGTTATGTCTCATGTATTCTGCTGTTCAAAAGTTTGAGGTTGGCAGGATTTTTTTTTTAATGTTTTTGTAATTCTTTTATGCTCACCAAGGCTGCATTTATTTGATCAAGAATGCAGTAACAGTAATATTCTGAAATAATAATTCAATTTAAACATTTCTATTTTTATGTAATTTATTCCTGTAATGGCAAAGCTGTATTTTTATCAGCTATTACTCCAGTCTTCAATGTTCTTCAGAAATCATTCTAATATGCTGATTTGATACTCAAGTCAGTATCAAGTAAGTTTTATGTCCTCAGTCAAACTGAATATATTTGATGTGCAATGTAAAACTTTTACTTGGAATGAAGTGTCACATTTGGTGTGAATCATGTTTTGTATGCTCTGTGGAGTTTTTTGGGTGGGTGTAATAGGTTTTATAGAGGACTTAGATGTTACAGTGAATGTTTGTTAGACTGATGTGGTGCTCTTGCCCTCCAGACCTTTCAAACACTCCCACAGGGGCAGTTCATGTTCTCCTGAAGTAGCCTACAACATCTCATGACCTTCATGTCCAGGTCATTAATCTAGTCATGGACAAACACACACACATGTATGTCTACACTGAGGTAGCCCATTCCATATACCGGACTTGGGGAAATTCAGAAGTGAAGAATGGGCTTCCTTTCAGTTCACAAGTTGAAATTTAAATTGAATTGGCCACACCCCACAGGAAGTTGAATTGGAATGACAGGAAGAGTAATTAATGGATTTGAAATTCAAAGAAACTTAACTGGAGTTTTATTACACACAA
Source organism: Sinocyclocheilus grahami (assembly GCF_001515645.1). Lineage (NCBI taxonomy): Eukaryota > Metazoa > Chordata > Actinopteri > Cypriniformes > Cyprinidae > Sinocyclocheilus > Sinocyclocheilus grahami. The sequence continues at coordinate 566,689 of NW_015505254.1, read as the reverse complement.
AAACACACAAATGATTACATGATTAATTTTAACTAATTATGCCTGTTTTTCCCCTTATAGATGTTTTTCTCAACTAATTAGACATATTTCTCTAAGGTAATTACATGTGATTTATTAAGTACTGTCTCAGCAATTAACCATCAAAACAATATAATTCAGCCGTACCGATTTCAATTAGCTATAAACGCCATATTGTTTATAGTAATTAAAAAGTTTGGTATTTTAATTAATTGATTATATGTTGGTTATTCATTCCATTTGAAAGTCTGGGGTGTATTACAATGACAATTTGACATGTTCTTTATGGGTGATAAAATAAAAATAATATTTCATTTATGCCTAATTTTCAAATGAAATGTATATTTAATTTTTTTACATTATTTAAAAAAAATATATTTAAAACCCATTTCTTGAGGTGGCATTTGAAATATTGATTATTAGTTTCATGTGTTTTTTTTCTGATTTATAGGTAATTAAATTAAATGTATGAGCTAAATATATATATATTTATTCATATATACATATTATGCTGCTCATGCAATCAGCCTGAGTTTGATTCTAGTTTGTGACATTTTCCAGTTTTCTTCTTCTCCTCTCCTATCATATCCTGTCCTTTCTTCTCTATATTATCAATGGAAGTGGCAAAAAGGTCCAAAAAATACTACAATGTGTCATTTAGTAAAAGATTGCTCAAGAGAGGGAAATTTGTGTATATATGTAGCTGTGTTTTCCAATTCACAGCATCTCTAGGCAGAGTTCACTAGAATAGCTCACTTAACTTGACAAAATTAGTTCTTTTGGAATGCTGAAGTGCACTTCCCAGGGCACTATCTGGCAATTGGAACGTAGCCTTATTGTGTGAGAAATCTTGGCATGTTAGACTGCAGTAAGGGAGAGACTCAGGAGCATAAAAGGACAACAGCACTACCACTGAAGCCTGCAGCATGACAAGCCGCCTGTTGTGGTGTTGAGGATGTTGCTGTGGCGGTTGCCAGGCATGTTGACAGGGCATGAAGAATCTCCCCGCCACAGATCATCATGACTGGCTGAAAGTGATAGCTCAGACAGGTGTGTGTGTGTGTGTGTGTGTGTGTGTGTGTGTGTGTGTGTGTGTGTGTGTGTGTGTCAGAGATACACAATAACATAGAGCAAAACATCTCAGCCTTAGAAATACCTTGCATGCACCCACAGGTGAGGTTACACCATTTTTCTCTCTCACACACACGCACTTGATGCGAACAAGCTGTATCGATCATTCTAAAGAGGATTTTGTTCAGTTCATCAAGCCAGAGACCTGTGTCTCTATTGAGTCTCTGTCTGACAAGCATGAAAGAGACATTTTAAGCCACCACAGCAGATCGCAAATGACCCAGAGAAGTTTCTTAATTCAGTAAATGTGTGGAAAAGTGATTCCACCTCAGCCAGACAGAGCCTGAAAACTCAACATCTCCGTCATAGAGGCAACCCGTCAGTACAGGAGTGTTAACTTAATACAAATAAGGTAGTGTTTTTAACAGCTGGTAAAATACAGTCATATGCGGAGCACTGACAGACAGAATTTATGTCTTCAGCATGCTGGAAACATTAACTTGAAATTGGAGGTTTCGTGATTGTGGTGGATGCAGATGTCTTGCTTTGCAATTGCAATTGGCTAGACTAATAGCACCGGGTCGCTTTCTGAATTTATAACCCATGCTGGAAATGTCGAATATTTTTTAATGATTTCATTTGAGAGTTCTCGCCATTCAGCCCTAAATTGAGGCTATCAATTTACCAGCAAACCTTGTGTTACAGTAGAGCCCCCCATCAGCCACATCTGTGGTATTGCAATGCAGTACACATTTCCGTACTTGTTTGATAAATTTAACACAGCTGAAATCATCTGCATCCTCATTAGTGGTTGTTGGCAACAGTTGCTGCGAATGGGGAAAGCTATGTTGAAAAACTATGTGCTAATTGACTACAATTAATTGCGGCTGACTAGGCAGCATCTGCAGAATGTGGAAAAGGTGAGCAAGCGACAATAGGCAACAGTGTTTTAGCAGTGGACCGTTTCTCTTAACATTGGGCTCCAGTAGGGAGGGGTGTTGCCCCCAGCTCAACACCCCTCGTTATTTCGCACAGTCCTTTCTATTTAGTCTCACGTTAATCATCGTCAGACATTGTGGACTGTAGCGTGCACAATTATGTTGGAATTAGAAACTCTGAACCGGTGCCAGGAAGCCTTTCACCTTATTGCAATGCTATAGGCCATGAGCATGCAGCTCTCTCTTATTGAAAATGGTAGACGAGTTAATTGAGAACACGTGCAGATGTACGGAAACCTGCTGGCTGTATATTGATCTGAGAGTTTGGCTTTTAAAGTGTAAGCTAAGAAGCCTTAAATGTCTTCACTACTATCTTTCTGTAAACACTCTGCTTGGAGCCAGTTAGTTTAATGTGATTTCACTGGGCTTTCTCATGAAGCTCAGGGTTGGACAAGGTTGGTTGCATTATTTACTCAACCGAATGTTGTTCCAAACTTTTTGTTCTGTGGGAAAAAAGAAGATTTTTTGAAAAATGTTTTTGTTTCCATACAATTAATGTCTATGTGGTCTTCTGTTGTTTTGGACCCCATTGACTTTCATTGACTTTCAAAGTATCATCTTTTGTGTTCTGCAGAAGCAAAAAAAAAGTCATTTCTCAACAATGAGAAAATGATGACAGAATTAAAAATTTTGGGTGATCTATACCTTCAAGGTAATAGCTGAACTATTGATGTTGTTTTAAACCTTTATCACTTATTTCTTCCATTTTAGGTTGCAGTTTTATTGCATATATTGGAAGTGAATGAGGACTAGTGTTCCAAAAAGCTCCTAAATTACCAAAAAAGCATCATAAAAATAGTTTGTATTACTATTTTGCTATTCTCCATGTCTTCTAAAGTCAGCTTTGTTTGAGGAACAGTTAAGTGTTAAACTGAGACTTAAAATGGGATTTAATGAAAGAAGAGTGCAAGAGTCAGGCCTTTTTAAATGAAATGATCCATTTCATATGAATTGGACTGATTTGATTCTCAAGTTCAACTTGGTTAAAAGCTCACTGAAAAACAATTTAAATATCAGTGTTTCTCCCTGTAGGAATGCCATCATAACAGCATCTAAAACTCAATGCTGGTGACCAGAGTTGCTGGTCTTTTCAACATGATTAACACAAAGCAATGGCAACAGTGAGGCTTGAATACAGCAAAAGATGTCTGACATGTCGAGAACCAGAAAGGATTGGCAGACAGAGAATAGCCTACAGTGTTTCTGCAGAGAAGGGAAAGTGTGTGTATGTGTGCATGAGAGAGATAGAGAGCAAGAGCGAAGTCAAGAGAATAAAAGACAGAGATAGAAAGAGAAAAGATAATGAGTAAAGTCAGTGAACCATAAGCCACTGCTACACACACACACAAATGCACACGCTCGCATGTAAAGCCTCGTGCTAACATGAAACTACGCAAGCTCACACACAGCAGTATCTAACATAGTGCAGAAACTACTGAATAAGTGTTTGTTACATAAGCACAGCTGATAAGAGCCTATTTTCAACACACTAAACTCTTTCAGCCTTTGCTCGAAGGCCAGTTAATTAATAAACCTCAGGAAGGTTGCTTATTTGCTAGAAGAAAATCCATATTCCACCTGAGGTTTTTAATGACACGATCTCTACAAGAAACCGAACCCTGCTAGCATTTCATTAGCCGCCTCTCTGCTTACAGGTTGAAAAGAGAGACCGAGAGCAATAGAGTGATACAGGGAATAAAAGAATAAGGGTACGTCCCCGGAGACAGACAGCCAGCAGAAGATGAAAGGACGTGGCACAGAGAGAGAGACGAGCGAGAGAAGATGTGCACAGAGATGGAGAGCGATAAGCAACAAACATCAAACTGCTAGTGAATAGACCCGGGGAAAAAAGAGGCAAAAGCAAGGAAGTTAGTCCCTGGGCTCTGAGTATTTTAGCACTTGGCTTATTGCCTTCCGAAAGACCAATTCTAACTAGACTGCTCCACTGCCATTGTTCATCTGTAATTGGAGCTTCCAGCTCAAGACGTGCTCGCTGCGCCTCAGCCTGACAGTCCGACTGCCTTCCATTAAGCTTTAATAAGTGAATGGGGAAAAAGGGGGTTTCTGTCACCCCGTCGGGAATGAGGAAAAGAAAGAAACCATGCCTGGGACTATCTCTCGCTCTCCGTCCGCTCCCGTCTGTGTGTTTTGTTTCCCATCACGACAAAGCTGAGTGACTACAAAGGCAACATCTATAATGGCCCTGATCTATTCACTGCATGCATGCACCATCTTCTTACTGTAAAAAGGGATGGACACATTGCAGGCGAAAGCGGAGAAAGAATGAGAGGTGGCCCTCTAGACAGGCGGGCGTTTTAATGCATCTCTTTCATTACGGAGAAAGGCCTGTGTGGTTTGAGTAATATCTATCTGAGGCACCATCAGGGCTGCGCCCAGGAAAAAGCGACTCGCGTATATACAAAGAGCGTTTGATGTGTGTTTTAGTGCTGCTTGCAAACAAAATTGTGTTTTTAGAGAGGCAGGCTCTCAGGGAGTTCTTCATGTCCTCAGGTGCGCTTTCAAAAGAGTTTACGATAAGGTTCAATTTGATGGTTTTACTTGCAATATCATTTAGGTTTTAAAAGTACATATATATTTTCAGAAAATCATTCATGACTCAAAAGACTATTTTAAGTGAAATAGGTTAAATACAAGTTAAGTTCTAGAGACAGCATGTGTGGCTGCAGTTGATTACCGGAGAATAGAAACTAAATAGCAAAACTAGATGTATTTTGTAGTTTAAATATTGAATATTAATTTGCATACCAATCCAAATGAATAAGGATGCAAGATTAGAATTAGATTAGATTTACATACTATACAAAGTTTACAGAATGCTACATTATTTCGAATTGATTTTTTTGTGTATTTATTTATTGTAAAGCTAATATTGCCTAAACGAAAGAGAGAGAAAAGGACTGAGGAAGAACCAGACACCGACTCAGCATCCACATGAATGCATTGATTGATTTGAGGTGTCGTTTCGGTAATGTGGTCTGTCCCTCCAAAATTAATACTGAGAAGTAAACTTGAATAAAATTGATAGGCACTCTGTCATAACATCTCCCAATGAAATGACATTGTGCTGTACAGTTCCTTTCCCTGGTGCCCAACTGCAACTAATATATAATTTAATTCAGCAGAGTCTTCCACACAAACACCCACATTGAGGCAGCTATTATGAGCTAATTATCGGAGTGAAATTTCTTATTGATTGGGCCTCCTCTCTTCTCATTTTATTTGATTTCTTAAACAAACAGCTGCAAGTGCTAATCAAGGCTGTTTATTTTCACCCATGTTAAATGGTTACCATTTGTCTTTATTGTGATAAATTTGCCAGTTAAATTAATTTGTTTCTAGAGCGTTTCATCTGCTATGCCATTTCATGATGTTGGTTCTTACTGTTGTGACTATAAGAACTTCCCTCCTGTTTTATTGAGTTTCCTGTAATTAATAAGATATTGCCTCTAGATTTAGATTTTTGGGTAGTTGAACAAAAACATTTCTTGAACCTATTTTTTTCAACATTAGATAGACAGACAGACAGATAGGTGAATGGGGAAAAGGATCACTTGCTGTCACAGAGCAAACTTTTCTTAAATGATCTGTTGCAGCAGTATTTTTTATAACCACTTGTTTTGTCATCATCAATAATTCATTGGTGCTCTTCTAAGAACGTAAGTCTTCTGTCATTTCAAAGTGAATGGTATCCATTGCTCTCATCCGTCTGTATATATGTTTTCATAGTCTGTGTTTTTAAAATCTGTCACACCCAGGGCACCTTTTCAATCTGCAAATATGACTTAAACGTTTCAGTATTTGTCAGAATTATTCAGTGTTAGATGTTTTCGAAAGTTAATGTTCCAAAACACGTAATTGATGGATAGATGCTTTCAATAAGGAAGACAGTTATTACAGCTGTTAAAATCAACATCCACTTTAGATAGCAATGAGTGAAATTAGTCTGCCATTTTCCTTTACTCATGCATTCTTCGACCTCATAAAAAAATTAAATGATTTATTTTTTTTACTTAAAAAAATAAAAACTCAATCTTTGTCAGTTATAAAAGTGTTCTTTATGCTCACTGTTATTCTTTCCATGTGTTTAGGTCTTCTGCAGGAGAGTTTCATCGAGGAACCAGATGGCTTGGTGTCTGTGAACTTGCTGGTGGTGTCAGCGGTTTCAGCGTTCGCCAGCGGGGCGGCGTTGTCTGGTCTGATGGTGTGTTGGATAATGAGCCTCAAGCACCGCCAGCGCTCCAGAGCCAGTGGATCTGGCATGGGGAATCGTCGCAAGAGTGACAAGGAGCAGGTCATGCTGGGACACGGCCGCAGCGGTTCCGTGATCAGCGTGACGCGTATCAGTGGTAGTGAACGACCCCGCTCGCAGGTTGAAAATATGTTCACCAACGGCTGGCCAAAATCTGGAGATATCGACCCAGGACTTCCCACTCCAGAACAGACGCCTCTGCAGCAGAAACGTCCCACTCCTAATGTCCATCTCACAGACTGCGATTGGGACCAGAGCCATACTTTCCTCACCCAGACAGGGACACCCTGCCCGGCGAACTCAGCAGTCATTTACTTGAGCTCCAAATACCTGCAAGGTGGGCGGCAAGAGGGATCAGGTGATGTTCCTCCTCATTCGGAGCGTCAGCGGTACCTCATCCTCTCCCATCCGCCAAATCAGCGGGAGCAGAGCGGGCAACCGTCCGCCCCACCTACTCACAACTCTGCTGGTGAATACAACTATCCGACAACGCCTCAGGACTCACCTGACCGCAGGAGGGTGGTTTCGGCTCCTACCACACAGTCGGACTATGGAGAACATCTGCGATGGTCCCGCGACGGACTCAACTTCAATAGTAACAACGCGACTCCTTCTGGCCACCACCCGTATCCCATACAGCCACGCACTAATGCTGCGTTAATAAGGCCAGGTCACCACACTCAGCGAGGGCTCAATGAGATACAGGACTACAGCCACCTGCTGGTGAAAAGTGTAAGTGAGCGCAACCCAAATGGCCAATGAGTGGTCCAGGCCCGTTCACACCCCTCAGAGTCCCATCACCCCCAAGACCCAGACTCCTTCTGTAATCCTGCCCTTCCTGTCCTCTCTCACTGCCATCCAGTGTCTTTCAAGTCCCCCACCAGTGGCTGAGCTCTAGGACTACCGAGTGTGAGAGAACGAGAGCTTTAATGGTTGATGGTGTTAAAGCCGCTGTCCTCCCCTGCCTGTGGGGTGATGCCACTTAGCACGTTAGCGGCTTCTATCACGCCCTGTCTAATGAAGCGGAAGGATCGCTTAGGAATAACGGCTGCGTTGGGTGATGGGAGGTGAAATACATAATCATAATCCTGCGAACGGCTACGTTGACTGTTTAGCATAGTGAAGCGGTTCCGGATTGTCTCTCTGTGTAATCTCAAGCCCTCTAAACCATTCAGTGGAAGTGATCCGTTTCGTTTTCACCTCTCTTGCTTTACATTTGCGACTGCGGATGCTTCTTTTGTGCATCCTTTGCAGACAAGCTTAAACTTCCTTGTGTCTGTTTGTATGTGTATGTGAGCCGCGCCAAAACGTGGATTAAAATGTGCTTGCCGGCTAGACTTGATGTGAAAGCAAAATGGCCGACCAACACTGGAGTTTCTTAAGTGATCTGATGTCAAATGACTGACTACCCCTTCCTCTCTTAACCTATTATGTGTCAGGAAGCAATCAAGACAACTGCCATGTGACTTTAAAGACTTGTGTGCTGTAATATCAGATGTAAATGGGTCATGGAAAAGAGCGTTCGCCAAAAATCACGGAGGAATCAACCCATGCTTTCTGGACGGAGCATTGGAAGCACTGTGGAAATTACTTTGTTGCGTACAGGGACATATGTTGCTGGGTGGACCCATTTATTTTGTGGTGTATCTTAAAAACCAAGAAATTTTGTGCATTTTTTTATCCCCTACACATGCTAGAATTAGAGCAGGGCATTTGCAACACTTTCTCTTCCTTTCGCTCGGCCTGGCTTCATTCTCTGCAATCCACTGAGTTGAATGTGAGCTCGGTTGTCTGGGCCGAGTCGGGCCACTAGGGAGCTGCATTCAGAGTGTCTCACTGACACTGGGTGTCTTTGTGTGGCCCAGCCAGAGAAGACCATCCTAACAACAAATAACCGTTAAGAGTCATGGCCTAGCCATCAGCCGAGCCCAGGAGAATGTCAATGAGGAGCCAGACAGATCGGACCGCTCTGGGTCCCCCCTCACTGCCAGCCTTCACAAACCTCACAGAATCAGATGAATACAATGTTACATTTAGATGGAGAGCAAAAAAATCAGACCCACTGGGCTCCCGATGGCACTGTGCCTGCTTCAGCCATTGTTCAGTTTCCTCTCTTTAGATTGCTGTTTGTTTGTTTCAGGGTTGTAAACCCCATGGGAGGGAGAAAAGAAAGTGTACTATTCAATTCATTCACCTCTCAGTGAACGACATTATCTCTGTTTTCTTCCCGTGAGGCAACGGTAATTTAGTGTGTGCTAGTGTGTCCACTAGAGGGCGGTAATGCACGTTGAGTTTTTTTTTTAACTTAGTGCTCAATTGACCCTTTTTGCAGTGTGAGATTACACATTTCTGGAGTTATTACGTTGTAAAAAATGTTTTGATTTTAACTTTTATTGATTTCAGAAGGATCATAAGACACTGGAGACTGGAGTAATGGCTGCTGAAAATTCAGTTTTGCCATCACATATTAAAATAGTAAGCTGTTATTTAAATTTTTTGTATCAAATAAATGCAGCCTTGGTCAGCATAAGAGGCTTTTTCAAAAACATAAAAAAATCTTTCAGACCCCAAAATTCTAAACATTAGTGTATAACACTATACTTTGTTATATTTCCATAGCATTAAATTACAAAAGAAATAGTAAACACTGCTGCAGTGGGGTTTCAAATACATCTTCTGAGAGAGTGATGGTAAATCTGACGTCTTTCTCTCTTCTAACTGCCATAATCAATCCTTTTTTCTTCTTCTTTAAGAAAGTCATGGAAATACAATATTTAATTTTTTCTTGTTTAAACAAATGGTAATGCAAAAATAACATTTGCTATGGTCTCACATTTATTTATGTAGAAGTCTACCCTGCTATTTTTTATATTCCAAACCCAAAAATGTGAAAATAGTCCATGAGAAGATTTGACATCAAATGTTTGGTGGTCCTATAATCAACAATACTTCAACACTAAGTATATGTTGGTTTAAAAACAGGCCGTGTTCCAAATGAAAAGTCTGTTGTAGTGATAATAGAGAGAGGATTTTAAGGGCGTAGGAAAAGAGTGTGTTCTTTTGAATGTGGATGGATGAAAGCTCTGAAGCTGAACATTAAAGCAATTAATGAAGTGTATAATTTATAGGTTTTAAGTGCCAATGCATGACTGAGTTCAGAACTCTGTGCGTAATTATTTTTACACAATCAACATTATTGACGCAGCTTTTTAATTGTCACCCAGCTCATCTGTTCGTATTGGAACTGCTGTACCCTCACACAGCCTGAGGCCCACCACTAAAAAAGGTCTGCCCACCCATGCATGCGCTCACCCTGCTTCCCTCTCGCTGGCTTTTCACTCTGTTGCGCCATTAGGTGAAACATGCGCGTTTATGCTAAGTCTATCTTGGCCTAATAAAGCCTTGGGATGATTGTGAGAGACGTACAGAAACACAGGCACCCACTTGCTTACTCACACAGCCAGATTTTACAAAGCAATCGCCTGAGATGTGGGCAGCAAAACTCAAGCAGCGAGTCATCATTCTCAACCGCATCCCATATAAGTAACATTCACCGAAATAAACCAAAAACAAGCAGCAAACGCAGGTGATGCTTATTTTGAAACCCTGTACACAAGCTCTAAACACCGCCTGGGTTAAATCACACAAGATTTTGAGGCAGTGAAATGGAGTTAATTTGCTGCAGAGCTCTATAAAATGTGTTCCCGGGAAACGAAAATAAATGTTTCACTGTTTTCCTATGTCGTAATTCTCTCAAGCAAGAAATGGAATCGGCCGTAAAAACTCTGCCTGGGTTTTGTTTGGACAGAAATATACCTCCACTCTTAAAAATAAAGGTGCTTCACGATGCCATAGAAGAACCTTTTTGTCTAAATGGTTCCTTAAAGAACCTTTAACATCTGAAGAACCTTTATGTTTCACAAAAGGTTCTTTGTGGCGAAATAAGGTTCTTCAGATTACAAAAAGGTAAGAAAGAGATGGTTCTTTAAAGAACCTTTGACTGAATGGCTCTTTGTGGAACCAAAATTTTTCTTCTATGGCATCGCTTGAAGAACCTTTTGAAGCACCTTTATTTTTAAGAGTGTAGCTATGTTTTAGAGAGCTCCCTACTCTCAATTTTCCAATTAAAATTCTGTCTATGAACAGTGAGGACAGTGTGTTCGAGGCTTTCTCATTGTCTGGGCTGTTTTTCTTTCTCTGCTTTGTCTTTTAAAGCTCTGATTTTTTTTTTTTTTTTTACGTCCCCCAGCCACAAACTGCCACAGCTAATGGGCCACCCGACGAAATGTGCAAACACAAAGAAAGAAACGATTTGTTTAGAAATGACATGCTTTCAGTATGAAAAACCTGACATCTGACAAGCACAAATGCAGTTTGAATTTTTTTGTAAACTTGTAGAGAATATATTAGCCAGTACTGATATCTTCATTTTTATATTTGTTTGTTTGTTTGTTTCTTTTGTGGTAATGTTTTAGGTTGGTTTGAGTTCATGCAAGTGATTTGATTTGCTCTCTGGTGTGTGAATTTTTTTTCAACAATGACGATGATTATTCTGCGACTGTGACATGAATTTCAGTGTTTGATCCTGGTTTCTGAACTGTGCAAAGCCTTCGGATGGGAGTTGTTTATCCTGAAAGAAAGAGAAGAAGAAAAATACTTTTGCAAAAGAGCCAAGTCTTCTGTTAACTGTGATGGACTTCTGATTTGTCTCGCACCGGAGGCTGTTCGTGTTACTGGGTCCATTGTCATTAAATGACAAGTCGTGTCCCCTTCAGTGTACATAATGATTTCAGTGCTTAAATGTAATTTAAGTGAACTATCTGCATGAACACAGCCTCGGTCTGGAGTCCACAGAGGTGGTGTGTATCAACACGACTGTGTGCCCTAATATTGTCCACCAATCAGACAGTCACATGCATGCTTTCCAAATCTACAGCACAAGTGCACATAAAGACACACAAGATCACAAACACATGGACAGTGGGGTCCAAAAGTCTTAAAATACTCTATTTTCTCATGCTCAAATTATATAATTACCATAATACTTTAAGTGAAAGGTTTAATTGAAAAATTGAGAATGTCTTTGTTTACAGTTTGTCCTTTTGCTTTAACAGCAGCACTCAAGTTGCATGTACAGTAGTTTGTGTAAAATCTGATGCTCCTGTTCTTCAGCATGATTTGAAATGATCCGAAGAACATCTTGTTCTTCAATGGAAGTAAGGACATCTGACCATCTCTGCAAAGTTATGTGATAAATGTCACACATTTTCTTTTGTCACCTGGAAATTGTGCTAAATTTCTTAATTTTATGCCATAAAGGTTCTTTGTTGTAAATTGCTCAAAAATCCTGAAACTTTCTTTATTTTCAAGTGTAAATGGTATTTGAAATCGCACATTTTTAGAGTCTTCTCAGACTTTTGGATCCCACTGTACTTTAACACATATACGTGCACAACTTTTTGCATTTGGAAACTCATTGTCCTCAGTTCTGGCTGTCATTGAGCATGGAGACTGTGCTCTGTTATCATTTCCTGTTCTAATAAACCATCAAGAACCTAACTGGTGTTAGTTTTTTCTTTAAGTTTTTCTGGTGCATCACATTATATTTTTGTTGATGTTTATTATAATACAAAGGAGTATTATAAAGGCGTACTTGGATCTTATTGAAGGGTCTCCAATATACAAAGATCAATATCTCAGAAAAGTGAATAATGTTGGGTTTGTTTGCAGAATAGTGTTATTTTAGCAATCACACATTATATATTTTAAGTGCTATACGTTTTAGTTCCTCTTGTCCTTCTGTCTTTGGGCTATCCTGTTGTATTTTGACACCAAATATAGAACCATAAATACTCAAGTGTACTGATACAGAGTGCTGTTATTCATTTTTATATAAAAGTGTTCTGAAATCAGTACTCATCACACATTTTGTTTTTATAGCAGCATGCGCTCTGTTTGGCTATTAGCCTACACCACAGGATAGTTTGTGGTCTACAGATAACAAGCATGATCGTAAACAAGAGCTTGAAATGAAAAAGCCAAACCGATCTTGCAACGAATCTGAGCCACAACATCTCCATTTTATTTAATTTTCCAACCCTGAAGGTCTCTGAATATTTATTTCTACCCATTTATTGCCAGACGAATTCATGCACGCTCTTTGGGATTTGACATGGAAGTGGAATTTTAACGAGCTCACCTGGAGCCACAAGTGAAAACGAATAAGGTCAGTATAATAAATCCTTTTGTTGATGTTGTTTAGAGGCAATGTGTTTGGGATTAAACCACTGCTCACGTATCAAACGCACGAGCAGCTAGATAGATCATGGTCGTCCAAGCTACTAACATAGCCTGATTAATAGCAAAATTGGGTCAAACTGATGTATTTGATCCAGAGGCATCATATTAAATATTATGATTTCATGTGAAAAGTGCTCACATTACATGTATTATCTCAATAGATGTTTTACATTTACTTATACAGTACGTCTTTCATCAGCATTATCTTACATGCGTCCTGTCCTTTTGGAAAGATAAAATAAAACAGTGCTGCAGATACAACAGCTGTCCACACGGTGGCAGTGTTATCCATCACATATATGAAAACCCAATAGTCTGAGACCATATTATCAATTTGGATTCAAAATCTAACTGAAACCTGAAACAAAAGTGAAAGCTTTAGGAGTAAAACAAAGAAACATTCTGACTTAAATGTTTAAGATTTGTAGCTCATTAATCAAAGAGTAAATGTGTGACACTGGTCATGTGATCATGCCATTGATTTTCAATTAAACTTTTCACTCAGATATTTCTTTTTTTAATGAAGAAAAACTAAATTTTCTCCGATTTTTGGACAATACCAGGCCATTTGTAATATGTCATGTTGTCATCTGCTGTCCAAGTAGCTGCTTTTAATGAATCTTACATAAAGTGATTAAAAGAATTGAGGTAATTAATGAATAAATGTTGATCATGATATTTGTGCCAGGAAAATGACTTATAACAAAAGCATATTGTCTGTAATAATGGCTGTTTAATATACTCTGCCAACAAGGTAACTTTAAACTATATGGCTAAAACAAGATATAGTACAATCATATAGTGTATATGTAATTAAATAAATAAGCTACATTTGTATATATATTTGATAGGTAATGGTCAAAAATGTATGAATATGGACATGTTCTGGATTTCCTGAGAGAGACTGCGTTGCTATAACAACAGTCTGCTGACATTCTGTTCAGGCACATGTTGATTTGTAAACGGGAGAACTCATTACTTCATATAGATCATTGAGTTAGACAGTAGAAAACAACACTATGTTCATATTGTCAAGAAACACGGCCCCCAAGAGTATTTTTTCTAATTCAGAGCCGTCTGAATGCAATAATCTGTAATCAAACGAAATAAGTGTCATGCACAAATTCACAGAGCGCCTGAAGTGGGACTCCCTCGGGTCTATGCATGATTTGATTTGTGTCATTAAATGTATGGAAATGTACTCAATTTCTAGATGCAACCCGAGGTGTTTACTAAAAATGCCATATGTTCATAATAATATACATGATAGTCTCTTTGACATTTTTATGTTTCAGACACAGAGAGCATATACAGTATACTCAAACCCATATTCTCAAAATCACTCAATGACACCTGTTTGACAGACAGACTTTGTCAAATAATCATATGTACTGTAAGACTGCAGAATGCCCTTTTTTCTGTATTGAACATACTGGATAGTTGGAAGGCAGTATGTCATGCATACAGAGGTCAAGGGTCAGTCTATAACAGAGATGAGAGTGGATAGTGATCGTATCATGGAGCTCATTTATGTGACAAGGTACCTCTTTGTCCAAGACATATACTTGAAATTCTCAAGCACACTCACACTTGTTTAAAACAAGCTTTCAGTGTGTCAGTAACCAGTGAAATGATTAGCAGCTAGTGTGGCACTTCAACAGAAAAGTATTCTGACCGGCTGATTTATGTTAACTCATCAGAAAGTAATAATCAGGTGAACACTTATATTTTGTTATAGTGAATTACAGTATATAGTCAAGTCACCTTTATTTATATAGCAATTCATACATTACAAATTTGAAGCAGCTTCATAGTAACAAACAGGAAAATAAAAGTGATGTTATTTTAATATATAAGTGTCATATATAAATACAAGAGGGACATCATCCAGCTCAATTCAAATATGTATTATATCATATTGTTATATTATACATTATATCATATATTTTCTATTCATACATTACAAATTTGAAGCAGCTTCATAGTAACAAACAGGAAAATAAAAGTGATGTTATTTTAATATATATATGTGTCATATATAAATACAAGAGGGACATCATCCAGCTCAATTCAAATATGTATTATATCATATTGTTATATTATACATTATATCATATATTTTCCACATTTTAATTTAATTTATAGTTTCATTTAAATCAAGCTTGTGTCAGTATTTTCATATAAGAATGATATCCATTACTCACTAGGCACTAATAATCACTGTTAAATGCTAATAAGACAAAGAGAGATTGACTTCATTTAATCAGTGAACCTCTGGTGAATTGTAATTGTCTCAATTTCATTCAATTTAACACTAATCAGTTAAATCTCTCACATCATGTCACCAGCTTAAAAGATTTCAACACAATACTACTAAAGACCTTCGAAACAAAACAAAAAGGAACTTTTTTTTTCTATATTTAATCTAAGGTATTATGAAATGTCATGGTTAATGAATTATTGAGAGTCCCTCTGTGACACGGCAGAAACCAGAGCCAAAAGGTTCCCTCTCAGTTGTTATTAAGGTGACAATTGGGGTCACTCTATCCTCCTGTTTTATTGGAGAGATGAGGTTCTGCCAGATCTGGGCCAGACAGGATTTGCTGTTCTGGTAGTAATTACATGAAAAGTCAGAGCACCAGAATCAGGTTCCACCTGAAGTACATACACAATACATGTCAATACATGACCACAATGTATCATCTGCAACTGGTGATTAACATGCATTGTCAGACTCTTTGTAGCTCATCAATTAGAGCATTGCACAACCAACATCACCAGTTCCCAGGGAACACAGGATAAAATATATACTTCGCCCGCAAGTTCCTTTAAACAAATGTCTTATAAATAAAAATTTGCATTTATTGGCAGGGTAAAATGTACCTAGTAGCTAAATGAAAGTCATTATATTGTGTGCATAAAATATTCCAAAACATATTAATCATTTCAGAAAACTTAATCTACAAATTCGAAATGAAAACTAACCCAGCTCCCTCTAGCAAATTAATATGATCTCATAAAACATCAAGAACATGAAGACAAAATCTTTTGTTTGGAAATAAATTTGATAGTGAAAAAGAGTTACACATACACATTACACATAGAGTTACACAATACATATTGTTTGCATCGGTGATCTTGTTTACTGCATTGTGTTACATGTAAAACAAGGTGTGTCATCTACTCACGTACAAGCTGAAGGAAGTTGAGAGGTTCATTGTCTGTTCTGCCACCCTCCCAATCTTCGCTGACCCAGAAACCTGAGTCACTCACTGCTGATATTGACTTGATCAGCAGCACAAGTGGGCATCATGACACCCGCTGGCCACAGAAGGCACATATCAACACACACACACACAAAGCAAAAGGTGCAACAAAAGGATGGCAGTAAGCCTGTGGTCAATGTGTACTATTTTTCAAGTCTTCTGAAGGAATAGATGAATGAAAAGTCATGAGCCAAGTAGGCAAGTAGTGTTGTTCAAATCAAATCATTCTTTGATTCAGATCTTTTTAAAGAATCTGATTCGGCGACACATAAAACAAGTCTAAATGGTTTTATTCATGAATCGGTCTGATTCAGTTCTCGAGTACAACTCCCATGATCCGGTCGGTCACGGCGGTTTAGCTCACTGGAAGGAAAGATTATCACTGAAGAATGATTTAAAGTTTGGTGTGTTCCTCACACAAATATATTGAAAGGTCTAGAACGATATTAGTAAATAATGAACTTTTATCTGAGTTTTTATAAAATCAAGGAATTTATGCTAATCCTCACAATGTCTGGCTGGAATACCATTCATGACTGCGCCCAGATTTTTGCCTCGATTTATAGTCTGAAGAAGTCAGAAGAGGATATCGAACATATGATATTTTGAGCCGATTTTAGAACATTACATTTATTTGTCCTAATATATCCTCATTTAGTTTATGATGTGCAGTTTTCCCTCTGTAACCATTTACAAAGTTGGCAAGTGAATGATGCTCACATTTTAAAAAATTGTGCTGTATTAACAAACTTGTCTGTCCGTCCCATCAGATCTGAATTATCTGTCTTCTGTCACAAAGTTGTTAACAGTCAGTGTATTTTTGATCACAAGTCCTGATCACAAGACAGCCTGTAATCACAAGGTTTTTCTAAGAAAACATACAGAGCTTGCTTTATCTCTGCTGCCCTCATTTTAAGAGTCTCCAGGTTTGACTTCGCTCTCACACATGCCTAAACGCCTCCTGTGGAAATGGAACATTTATGTGAGAGCTTTTTCTTTCTTGAGACAAACACATTTTTCAAGTCAAAGATCATACACATGAGAATATGATTAGTGTGTTGTTTATCAGGGATCTTCTATGTAACTTTATAACAGTCCTAAAGAGCAATTCTTGTTTATCATTGCTCATCCTCATGTCCTTCTAAACCTATGATTTTCTTTCTTTCTTTGTGTAACACAAAAGGAAGAGTTTAGCAGAATGTTAACACTGCACTTTTCTAGTGGAAGTGAATAGGGTTAGTGGTCATCCAGACTAACATCACCTTTTTGTTCAAAGGAAGACAGTAAATTAGGGTTTGGAATGACATGAAGAAAACTCCTACAACTTGAGTTGTAGGTTCACACAGTGAAGAAAGCTAGGTTGTGTACTTTGTTTACAACACGATTGATTACACATTTGCATTACATATTACAGTATCAATCTCTCTGGAGACAAACATTTCCTTGTCATCTCAATGTGCCTGATACTTCCCCCCCATATGGCAGTGGATCCCTATAAACTATTGTTTATAAAGCCCATAGATGATGCTGCACCTAATTAAATCTCACTGTGCAGATTATCTTTGGTCCTCTGAGGGAAATTACTGACGCACAGATGGGATTTGCTCCCAGGAAATTACATATTCCTCCACAATTTCATTTGTGGTTGCTTAAGCTCACATCATGGCTGTTTTTCAGATTGTTTTAACTGGTGTAATGCAGGTCAATTAACTATAAATTGTGGTTATGCTTTGATGTGGCAAATGTGTTAATCGATCGGTTGCATTTGAAAATGACACAGTTGCCTCGAAGCGCCCGATGCAGTGGAAAATAGAATGGATCCTACAGCTGTTGCCAACCTGTCAGAGCCGCACGGCCTTGAACCGCTCATGTAGATAATTGTCAGCAGCAGTAAATAGGATTTTGTAGCCCACTTCCATAAGATGTGACACTTGAGTTTGTGGGACTGTGTGGATTTACATCTCAGTGTAGATAGTTGCTGGAAAGCATATGTGTGGTGTATCTATCCCCGGGGTGTGTGTTTTCCTTTTTCTCCTCTAAGTAGGTCATAGCCACCTCTCCCTCCTTCCTCATTTTCCTGGACGTCCATCTCTGGCTCTCTATGTTTCTGTCATGTCTGTAAAGTCCTTCAATGGAAACTGAAATGGTGGCCAGGAATATTGACAGAAATGGATAATGAATGAGATTTATAGCTTTCATAGTCTTATTGAATCTTATTCAAACCAGAGAATAAAATTCAACAATCACTATAATTAATGTAATAATTAAAAAAAAGGTTTTACTTAGCCTACTTAATAGACATTTTCTGCAGTCAACTGAAAAATCTCGTCAAACTCTGCCTACTTTAACTGATAGAAATGCTTGCAACAATGTTTAATGCAACTGGTAGGTGAATACTAATGTTTACACCTCTTAGTATAACCGCTAAACTGACTATGCAGAGTGGATATGCGTCTGTTATTGGAGTTATATAAGCCAAAATGTGAAGTACCCAAAGTCACCACCAGATGTCTCTAATTCCCCATCATACTCTCAGCCGTAAATACAAAAACACAACAATAAAAGGAATGACGTTTCAAGGTTGGATTAATTTGAGATTACGACATTATCAGACGCTTTTTTTTTCTTTCTTCGTAGCATGTACTAATATGTGTTATTTGAAGAATTGTTGTATTTTCAATGCCAGAGCCTTTGATTTATATTGCATTATTTACCTTTCTTTCTCCCCTTTCTGGGCACTGAGATTATTTTCCTCCTCATTGTAATGTTTCCATTCACCCACGTAACTATTACATTGTAAATAATGTGGAAATTATTGGAACTATGTGATTTAAAAGTCTGAGTGCAAATAAAAGCAAACAGAATTACATGACTGAAGCTATTATCTATTCAGTTTACCTAAGAAGATTATGATGTGCATTCATCTTTTCAAACAAATAATGACAGATGAGTGGGGTGAAAAATGGCCACTGTGATAGAAAATGACCAACATATGACCACTGAAAAAGGTGCAATGTAGTTAACAGTTTGCTCTGGATAGAGAGTCAAGCAAAGCATCTACAGTACAGATGATTGAGGACAAATAAACGACTGCACAAGTTTATTGCTTTGTGATAAGGGCTGAAAGAAGGGAGGGAGGGAGACATAAAGAGATAGAAATGGACAGACAGTGTGTCCCACACTTCCTTCAGGCAACAAGGGAAATAGAAAGATAGTGGAACTAGGACACGATGGACTACAGAAGTGAAGGATGAAAAAGAAGGGACTTGGAAGGGATGGGTTGTAGGAACCTTGGCCAGATCTGTGCCTTGTCACAATTCTGTCTCTGAGCTCTTCAGGCAGTTCCTTTGACCTCACGATTCTCATTTGCTCTGACATGCACTGTGAGCTGTAAGGTCTTATATAGACAGGTGTGTGGCTTTCCTAATCAAGTCCAATCAGTATAATCAAACACAGCTGGACTCAAATGAAGGTGTAGAACCATCTCAAGGATGATCAGAAGAAATGGACAGCACCTGAGTTAAATATATGAGCGTCACAGCAAAGGGTCTGAATACTTAGGACCATGTGATATTTCAGTTTTTCTTTTTTAATAAATCTGCAAAAATGTCAACAATTCTGTGTTTTTCTGTCAATATGGGGTGCTGTGTGTACATTAATGAGGAAAAAAAATTAACTTAAATTATTTTAGCAAATGGCTGCAATATAACAAAGAGTGAAAAATTTAAGGGGGTCTGAATACTTTCCGTACCCACTGTATATACACTATACAATTCAAGAGTTTGGGTCAGTAAGATTTTAAAAGAAGACTTTTAAATGAAGACTCTTATGTTGAACAAGGCTGCAATCCTTTAACCAAAAATACAATAAAAACTGTAATATTTTGATGCTTAATATTTTGAACTGATACAGTAATTTATTAACTTCTTTCTATTTTAGTGTTTTAAAATGTATTTCTGTCGCAAAGCTGAATTTTCACTCTGCAGTGCCACATGATCCTTCAGAAATCTTTCTAATATGCTGATTTATACTATCAGTGTTGAAAATAGTTGTTAGAAATTGTTTTACTGTCACTTTTGACAAATTTGATACATCTTGCTGAATAAAATTATCCTACACTATATATATGACCCCCCTTAAGTCGTCGTATAATTTATACAATTCGTACACATTTTTTATTCCATTTCACCATCTTTAACATGATTTTGTTGTTTGGTGGTGACGTTAGCTGTTGACATATTGTATATCCACTGGCAAGCATACCATCTGCGACTGTCTGTCCCTTAAGAAATTAGTTGGGCAGCTTGTGTTTACTTGCATGAGTAATATATGTTTATTTGGTCCAGAACTGTAATCTGCACAACACTAGTGTGCAAGTCGCTAATTTATTTTCAGGTAGCGTCATCTGACATTTTTTAATGATACTGAGAATGCCTTGTGGGAACAGCCGGAGATTAAGATGATTATATGTTGCAGCTCATTAGTTTCATTTGAGACACTCAAGAAAAGCATGAAAATGATCCACTGTATATGGCAGATGAGCAACGAGATAATCATCTCTTTGTAATATTCTCGATAATTAGAGATGAGTCAACAGAGACTCATGGCTTCATGTGTTTAGCTGCTAAACAAAATGTCCAGACGATGCAATTCCGGCCATCTGGGACGAGGCAGACCATGGAAACCGTGAGCAACGGTATACGAAGGAAACTTTAACGGGCCCAAGATGACGGTTTGGAATAAACACTGACTACAATTCTGAAAGTCTCCTAGGACAGAAGGGTTCATTCAGGAACATTCTTTCCTATAGTACGATATAATGTAGTTTATATAATGTAATTGAAGTAATAGGGATTTTAAAGGGGTATTTTTAGCCTGGGTGAAGATTACTAGGGGAGCTGCAGAAGGGAGGAGAGGAGAAGGAACAGAAGATGAAAGGAGAAGTGAATGATGGAGGAGAGGTTGGGCAGGGTAAAACTGGATTACACCTTCCGGCCCGCGTGCTCCGGACCCGCCGCGATGTGGCTCGCGGCCTATTCGAGATGAGGCCCACTGCCGCCAGTGTGCCCTCCCGGTGACGGGAGCGTCGTCTTGTCGCTCCACCAACCCCAACGGTCGCCCCGTTCCCCGGTCTCACTCCCCGAGGACTGCTTCCGCCCTCCAGGAGGAGCTCATGAGGGTTCTGTCAAGAGCTGTCCAGGAGTTGGAGCTTACCTGGAGTCCTCCAGAGGAGCCTGCCAGGTGTAAGCTTGACTCCTGGTATTTCAGGTCCACCCGGAAAGCTGACTCGAGGACGTCGGTCCCCTTTTTCCCCGATGTACATGAGCAGCTGGTGAAAACATGGCCTGCACCCCAATCAGTGCGCGTCCACTCTGCCATACAGGCCATTTTTACCCACGTGGATGGGGCGGAGGCCCACGGGTACGTGCGCTCTCCCCCAGTCGAAGAGACCGTCGCTGCGCACCTGTGTCCTGCAGCAGCCAAGACCCTAGGCTCAGACATCAGCCTCCCCTCAAAGCCGTGCAGAACCACTGCCCACCTTGTCAATAAAACATATGCGTCTGATGGCGAGACGGCTTCCGCGCTGCACGCCATAAACACTGACTACAATTCTGAAAGTCTCCTAGGACAGAAGGGTTCACTCAGGAACATTCTTTCCTATAGTACGATATAATGTAGTTTATATAATGTAATTGAAGTAATAGGGATTTTAAAGGGGTATTTTTAGCCTGGGTGAAGATTACTAGGGGAGCTGCAGAAGGGAGGAGAGGAGAAGGAACAGAAGATGAAAGGAGAAGTGAATGATGGAGGAGAGGTTGGGCAGGGTAAAACTGGATTACACCCTCGCGCAGAGAAAGAGAGGGATTATCCAGCCTCTGAAAGAGGAGAGGAGTCAGCGGATTAAACAGATAACGAAGAGGAGTGGTGAGGGGATTATGCTGATTAGAGCTGGATTCACAATAATCCCTTCTGAAAAAACAACATTTTATCAACTGCCAAACACACTAGCGCTGATTGTTTTATACATTCCTCCATAACCTCATCCGCTCTGTTACTCCGCCTGAAGTTCATTTACCGTTAGATCATAATGCACTTCTAATCTCACTTTACAGTAACTTTCTTGTCATGTTTTCCAGCAGACATTTAATATAAGCGATGCTTCCTTCACTGTCTCTCTGTGTGCCTCCATCTAATGTCGGCCTCCCTCCCGTCTCACTCTATTCTCTGAGCGAGCAAGCTCTAATTTAAGAGACTGTGGTTATATAAGACAGATGGTCCCCTAGGCTCAGATTGTGTGTGTGTGTGTGTGTGTGTGTGTGTGTGTCCGTGTGTCACATTAACAAAAAGACAGAAAAGGGACTGCTTTTGAATGAAAATATGCAATTCAAGACTGCAGGAAGGTGAGCAAGAGACTCTGAAACAGGAAGAAACATCTAAACAGAAGAATAATAAAAAGGGAAGCAATGCTTCTGGAGCGGAAACATTCGTGTATTTACCCCGAGGAGGTCTGTTTTGACAACGCTGCACAAACATTGTGACAAAGGCTGATTTCCCCTGTTCTAAAAAAAGACAGAGACAAAGTCTGAGGGAATCAGAATGGTTCATAATGATAAAGACAACAGCATCATTCAAAATAAACATTTTGAGGATGAGAAGGAGTGGCCATGCAGGAGGGAGTGACTAAGCTTTCTGTCAGCTTCTGTGTGTTTCTGCTGTTCTACTAACCTACTTAATATAATCTCTTCTCTCCTCATTTCATAATGGAGACTCCCTGGTTACATCATATCCTTTCTATCATCCGCACACTTTCACACGTCCTGTTATTTCATCCCACATTATTATTGTCATTGTTCATCAGTAGCATCCTGAAATAAACTCCCTGCTTTGGCACAAACTTTACTTCAACTCTCAGTCACCCTCACCCTCACCTGTATACACGAGATGTTCACAGAAATTTGGTAACGTTCTTTGAGATGTGAGAAGTGTTTGTGTGCCATTCAAAAATACTTGCACACACACTGGTGTGTATAGTATAGTGGATAAGAGCTCATTATGCACGGCAACATAATGTATTTATCCAACATCAGAGTTTTTGATTCAAGATTTAAAAGAAGAAATTGGCATATCTGTATTCATAAACTTGTGTTTCTATTTGCCATCATCTACTCCTAAAAATAAAGGTTATTTATTGGCATCTATTCCCATTGCACAAAAGGTTCTATTTAGTGGAAAAAGTAAGTAACACTAAGAAAAAATATTATTTTAAGAATTGTTCACAGAAAAGTTCTTTAGGGAACCCAAAAATGGTGCTTCATGGCATTGCTGCAAATGTCTCCTTTTGGAACCTTCATTTTTAGGAGTGTAATGTTTCTTATTTTCAAACTGATGTTGTCTCCTTTGTCAACATTAAATACTGCATTTTGAAGTGATTATGATTAAATGCTGTTTATAGACCAAGACCAGTTTTAATTAACATCACTGCAGATATCTAGACATTTTTGCTCAACATTTCTTCTTCTATTTGAGAATTTAATAAAAGTTTGGTAGGCCTGTGGCAAAGCTATGAGTTCTGTCTTTGATTCATTGCTGTGGGTTGCTTTATTCTTATTTGTATCATGTTTCTTTGAGAAAAAAAAAACTGGATGCTAAAAAATAAAATGAATTGATTAAATAGCTTTGATTTCAGTGGGCTACCATTTGGCTAACCTGGTATAGCCTAGTCCACTCATAGGCCTAACTGAAAAATATCCACACCCCCTACAGTATAAATATGTGTGCAGATTTGCAAAAGCTATGGTATATGCATGTAATGTCTCATTTAACCAAAACCACCTAAAAGCACACAATAATAGGCTACTATTACGTAGATGTATCTGCCTTTTTAAATGGGCTGGGCTGGTCTGTTTTAAACCCATAAAACTTGAATTTCTACACTTTCTCTGACCTTTTCACCTTACTTTGAATTACTTGACTATTTATCACTAGGTAAAACTGTGTTGAAAGAGCCTCAGTAGCAGTCAAGCACATTTGGTTTTAAGAGGAAGGAAAATAATGCTATGATTTTTTTTCAACGGGCGCTGTGCTGTAATCGCAAACAATCGCAGCCGCAGGAACCGCGAGAGATTCCCACGATACTGTTGTGGTGACACACTGCCACACTTTCCCACTCGCGCTCGAGCTCTGGCACACGGATCCTCCTTAAAGCGCCTGGCCGAGTGCGAGTGCGCGCGCCGCTGCCTGGGGGCACGAGGCGGGCCGGTGAAGCGAGATCTAGTGATGGGCAGTTCGGATCATTTTACAGACTCGGACCTTTGAGTCTCGTTCAGCAAAATGAATGAATCTTTTTTCGAGTCATTTCGTTCATTTTAGCAAAATACAATTAAAATGTTACGTGTTACTTCCCTAACACGTCTACTACTTACGCAAACGTTGATCACACTACAAACAATACAAAACTGCTATAAGAAACAGAAAAGATTAATTAATTGTTTACCTGGGTCTTCAGTCTATGATTAGCTCACCTCACCTCTTATCTGACAAGTCTTCAGGGCTGCGTTCAGCCCCGACAAAAACTTTGCAAAACGTTTTTTAAACGGAAACGGTGGTGTGTTGAACACCCTGTTCTGATGAAGCAAGAGTTGCAACTATGGCAGCTGAGAAGGCCATTCTTTGTGTTCTTTTTGAAGAATTTTCGGAGCCTGATGAAATCGGTATTTAATACGATGGTACAGTCACTGCCCTTGCCCTCCAGAATAAAATAGAACATCCCAATCAAATGAAGGGATTTGTGGAAACTGTGGTTCCTAATTATTGTGATCCAACATTTGCCTCGCATTTCAGGATGAAAAGACAAACATTTCAGGTGTAGGATAATCTACTTCTTACCTCCAAGACTGTGTTATGATCTATATGACCTTATTATTTTTATTGTGAGTATTAGGCTTTTCATTCTTGCTGATCACTGTTGTTGTGCTATGATATTGTAATATTTACCATTATATAATCAGAGGGGTATAGAAACGTTTATGAAAGTGTCACTCCATAATACAAAAGCAAAATATATAAATATGTATAGCATTTTTATGTTACATTAATCAGTATTTAGCACACCTTCCTCAGGAAAGGATATGGACCAGAAGACATTGCAATTATTAAAGGATATTTAGACAGACTTAAAGAAACTACAGATCTATACTTGTGCCCTTATTATTTCAGTTATTTTGCCTTTAATGTAAATAAACATGTGCAAACAATATACTTGCTCTTGTGAATTTATTTGGATGTTAATTACATTGTGCTAGCTGTCTCTGCATCTGATGGCGAGGCGGCTTCCGCGCTGCACGCCATGGCAGTGCTGCAGGTTTTTCAGGCGCTCCTGCAGGCAGCGGAGGGCGGAGCCCTCACGGCAGAGGCCACTAAGGATCTGCGCGCGGCGACGGACTTTGCGCTGATGGCGACGAAGCGAGCGGCCCAGGCTGTGGGTAAGGCTATGGGTTTTATGGTCGTCCTTCAGAGGCACCTTTGGTTGAACCTAGCTGACCTCAAGGATGTTGACCGTAAAGTGCTGCTGAATGCTCCTGTGACTCCCTCTGGCCTTTTTGGTAACGCCGTGGAGTCCATTACCGAGTGCGTCGCGGAGGCTCAAAAGCGCGCCAAAGCCATGAGTCACGTGATGCCGAGGCGCGCTTTCCAGCAGCAGACGGCGAGATCCAGATCCTCGTCGGCACCTGGCTCTTCCCAGCGGAGGGATAACCCCAGGCCAGCAGCCACAGCGGTGACGGCTAACATTACTGCTCCTCGCCAGGAGCCGGATTTCCGGAGGAAGGCGTGGGGTCCTGGGAGGAAACGCCACGGCCAGTGGAGGAGCCCGCGACGTGACTCTCACCCGCCAAGGGTTCCCTGACGGTCTGAAGAGAGGAGGAGAGTGCGTGAGCAGACCAGCTCCCAAGCGCCACAAGTTCATGTTTTCAAACGTTTGTGTGTTGGATGTTCAGTGGGCTACCATTTGGCTAACCTAGTCCACTCATAGGCCTAATTGAAAAATATCCACACCCCCTACAGTATAAATGTGTGCAGATTTGCAAAAAATATTGTAAAGCTATGGTATATGCATGTAATGTCTCATTTAACCAAAACCACCTAAAAGCACACAATAATAGGCTACTATTACGTAGATGTATCTGCCTTTTTAAATGGGCTGTTGAATAAAAATGCATACATTCTCACAAAAGAGCTATTTCCTCCTCACTCAGTCAGTGCGGTGCCGCTCGCCCCGCCTCAGAGTTCTGAGACAAGAGGTATGCAGTCTGCTCGAAAAAGGAGCGATAGAACGAGTCCCTCCCAGCGAGCTGGAGAGCTGGTTGTACAGCCGCTATTTCGTGGTACCCAAAAGAGACGGGGGACTTTGCCCGATTCTAGATCTCAGGCCCATCAACAGAGCGCTTTGCAAGCGTCCGTTCAGGATGATAACGCTGAAACAGACAAAATTCGCCCCGGGGACTGGTTTGCGTCCGTGGATTTAAAGGACGCATACTTTCACATTCAGATAGCACCGCATCACAGACGCTTTCTGAGGTTTGCTTTCAAGGTCACAGCGTACCAACACTCTGTTCTCCCGTTCGGGCTGGCTTTGGCCCCCCGCACTTTCTCGAAGTGCATGGATGCAGCACTTTCCCCCCTCAGAGCGAGCGGGATGCACGTACTCTACTATCTGGACGACTGGCTGATTTTAGCTCAGTCCCGGGACACGCTAGTCAGCCATATAAACACGCTGCTTCGTCACTTGGAGTCCCTAGGGCTATGTGTCAACACGCAGAAGAGCATTCTCG
>NW_015505254.1:534537-539533 GCF_001515645.1 Sinocyclocheilus grahami | reverse complement strand
CAACCCAGATCTCTTCAGCCGGGGGGTTCCCCTGGGCTTGGTGACGTCACGCGTTGTGGTCACGACGGACGCATCGACTCGCGGCTGGGGAGCAGTGTGCGAGGGCATGCCAGCTTCGGGGCTGTGGTCAGAACCCCAGAGCCGGTGGCACATAAACCGCTTGGAACTGGAAGCAGTGTTCTTAGCTCTAAAGGATTTTCGGCCGCAGCTAGAACAGCAACAGGTACTGATTCGCACCGACAACATGTCTGTGGTCTCGTACATAAATCACCAAGGAGGCGTACGTTCCAGGGTTTTGTACAAGCAAGCAGCGAATCTCCTGCTGTGGGCGGACCGTCACTTTCTCTCCATCAGAGCAGCGCACATCCCCACATGCTTTCGCCGCGGGGCGGACATGCTTTCGAGGAAGGGGATTCCTCAAGGAGAGTGGAGGTTGAACCCCGAGTCGGTTCGGATGATTTGGACCCGCTACGGGAGAGCGGAGGTGGATCTGTTCGCCACGAGCGAGAATGCGCACTGCCCCTATCTTCGCTGAGTGTGTAACTTGTTCAGGCTGCTCGTAGCCTCTCTCACGGCGGGGTTGAATATCGTTCCCATAACGGAGAAATATCTCCGAGATGTCTCGTGAAAGCTCGAGAGGGAACGCTCCGGTTACTATCGTAACCTCGGTTCCCTGAGAACGGGAACAAGACATCACGGTGGTCACCGTGTTCGCTGCTCGATCAGCTAAGCTGCGTTCAGTATCAGATTCTGACGTAATTGTCGCGTGCACTGCATTTTATACTGCCTCTCGAGCTCGTCAGTATTTGCATGCGATTTGCATACTTCGCGTCAATTGGCCAGTCATCGGACTGGTGGGAGCCAATAGGACTTCAGGAAAGGTTGGAAGGGAAGGAGTTCCCATAACGGAGAAATATCTCCGTGATGTCTCGTTCCCGCTCTCAGGGAACCAAGGTTACGATAGTAACCGGAGCGTTTCCAGGAAACATGTCGTTCAAACCGGGAACCGTAGCAAAACGGTGCACACCGGTTTGAGCTTGAACTTGCCCCAGGTTTGAGTCCGTCGTTCATCACGTGACAGCCCCATAAACTTAACCAATGCAGTCTGAGCCGGAAAGAGAATTGATTAGTTAATCTCTCGAGTCTTTCGACTCATTCGTTCTTTTGTCACGTGACGTGACAGCATTGGATAGAGAAATTAGTTAATTTACAAGCTTCCTTACAAACGGATGCATAGTTATTATTATTATTATTATCATCATCATTATAATTATTATTTACTCTTACAGTTATGTGATGCGTTTCTGGTCTCAAATTGTAGCTTTTTACTTCTTACAGTTTATAAATGTGTGAATTTCTGTCATTATGGTTCTTTTCCATAACACTGAATGTTGTAACAAAGGTAATAAAGAGTTGGTTAGGCTGCGTTCCAGTCCATTTTTTATGCCCTTCACTCGCAAACTTCCCTCCGTCTCGTTTACTCGGATGTAGGTCATTGATTACGTTGCACGAGTGCCCACTTCTGGCGGAACCCTTGGAATGGGCTGAACTGGAACATCCTAAGCCCTTGATCACTTAGAATCAGATATTCAGTTGGTTTATTGTTTACATTTTTCCCCTTACGAATTTGTTTGGTGCAGCATTCTATATGTATATAGGTATGCCTGGGCTGTTATAAAAGTTTTTAAAAAATCATTTATATATTATAGACTTGTTTGGGGTGGGGATAAATTAAACGCGATCTGCGATGACGTCATAGTCGTGTTGCATTGTGGTCTATGGAGTGGCCTGAAGTGTGCATATGAAGTAGACTCGCTACCTTGGTCAAAATCGAGGGGTCGAGGGTCTGTCCATATAAACTTCCCTTATCCACTTAGCAAAGTGGAATGCACTTCAAAATGGCAGCGGGGATTCCCCCGAGGGGAAGTGCTTAGGAAAGTTTGCTTGTGCATGTCTAAAAGTGGAGTGGAACACAGCCTAAGTCTCTTTCCGGCTCAGAATGCATAGGTTAAGCTTATGGGGCTGTCACGTGAGGAACGAACGACTCGAAAAACCCGAAGACTCGAGAGATGAACTAATCAATTCTCTTTCCAGCTCAGACTAGAGACCTGCGCGACTAGACTAGAGATTTTTCTGTCCCGCTCCCGCAAGATTCCGTCCCGCTCCCGCAAAAATATGTCTTATCTGGTCCTGCTCCCGCCCGCGACATTCATGTTTTGTCCCACTCCCGCCCCCAAAAGCCCACATAAAAGTAATCTATATAGATTGTTTTAAGTACATTGAAGAAATTTACATGAAATGGTTCTGTAACATCTCCTAAGCTCCACAACATCCCAGCATAAACATAACAAACTACTACCGATAAAATATTTGTTATTTAGACTAAGCATCAACATTCACAACCACTGTTATTTTTTACAGAAAGCAAGCATGGGCTGCTGCGTGCATGGTTTGGCATGGCAGAATGCGAGCAGCACACTTCCTTTATTATCACAAAAAGCTGAAATCTCAGTTAATCTCGATCTCATAAAGCTCTGTTATAACACTAAATATACTAAATATATGCACAATGAATCTTTCAGAGTGTCTAAAATGAGAGCATTCGTGAGCACGCAATTTCAGCACTGCCGTGAGTAGATTCTAACTTGATCACCTCTGATTGGCCATTGCGTTCCAGAAATCAACAGCTGAGTCTGTGATTGGCTACATTATAAATGGAAACTATAGGCTATGTCTAGCTTGCACGTTAATAATTTTAATGTTAATATTAATTATTTTTGCTTTAGTGCAACAGATAAATAACAATTTATATGTTTTAGACACTTTATGTTTAGATAATTTCTATTTTGCGGGAGTCCCGCGAATCATTTTATTCTCCCACATCCCGCACACACATGAGTCTCTTCCCGCCCGCACCCGCACTCGCCCATCAAGAGTTGTCCCGCGCCGCACCCTGTTGCGTTGGGTCCCGCGGTACTCCCGCGGGAGTGCATTGGTTAAACTTATGGGGATGTCACGTGATGAACGAATGACTCGAAAAACCCGAAGACTTGAAACAGGTGAACTACTTGACTAATTCCAGTACAAAACCTATAGTGGCAAAGACCCGTCAGATCCATCTAGCTATAGACCCATAGCATTAACGTCACAATTAGGGAAAACCATGGAAAGGATGGTAACAAATAGATTAGATTATTATATTGAAAAAAATGGTTTTATATCCTTAATCTGGATTTCGTAAGGGAAGGGGTCAATGGACTCGGTAGTACTATAGGCACAGAATATTCAAATAGATATACAGTGGAAAATGGTATCCCACAAGGCAGTGTATGTAGTCCAATATTATTTAATATTATGATTAATGACATATTTGATCAGGTTGAAGGAAACATAAGCAAGTCACTTTATGCAGACGATGGGGCACTCTGGGTTAGAGGTCGGAATATAGAATATTTAAAAAGGAAAATGCAATAAGGAATGTGGAACAGTGGACAAATAAATGGGGATTTAAACTTTCAATCTCAAAATCACAAGTTATATGTTTTTCTAAACGTCCTAAAACAGTATTACAGTATTACTAACTGTATGGGCAAGATCTTGAACAGGTTAAGGTTGTAAGATTCTTGGGAGTGTTTTTTGATGAGAAGTTGACCTGGTGTCAACATATTGGTTAGGAATAAATGTAAAAAGGTTAATAATGTTTTAAGATGTCTATCAGGGCAAGACTGGGGAGCACAAAAAAGCACAAAACGCAAGCCTCAGCCAGCTCCAAGTAAGCCCCATTGTGGCACTATCAACTGTACCACCTTGGAAATTCATAAAGCCATCTGTAAAGCCATCAAGAAAAATCTAAAATAATGCCACAGAGGATAATAGTTCAAAACTATATGGACCTTTATCAAGACAAACTATTCATATTTACAGATGGATCAAAGCAGCCAGAGACAGGCCATACTGGGGCTGCTTTCTCCATTTCGCATTATGAAATTTAAGTTAAATGAAGTTAAGAAAAGAACAGCGGATCATTTATCGGTGTACACAGTTGTAACGAATCAGCTCATGGGAAAGATGAATAATTAATCATAACTAATTATAATTAATTATTCATATTTTATATCCGCTGTAGATATTTAGCTGACCTCTCAGGGTCAACTGTCTTGTCAATTCTAAGAACGTTAATTTCCTGGTTAAGGGAAATAACTTCCTTACTGTACAATTCTACAAAAGCTTGTAGCATAAATCTGCATGATTAAGTGACTCCAGTTATGAGCAAACAATGAACCACGTCAAGTGTGATACAAGTAAGGTTTTATTAACTACATAAACACATAACCTAGTCTAACATACTACATAAACACATAAACGCATACAGTTGGTATAGGAAAGGGTTAAAGCTTAACTCAGTACAGAGAAGAGAAATAAGGAATGAAATTATGGAACCATTTGCATATTCAGCAGATCTACCCGAGGGAAACATCAGATTCTTAGTTCAAACACACCTTGGTAAAAAGGGTGTAACTGATACTTAATGTATCAATTAATAAGACTAAGTTTGATACTTGCGAGTCTCGGCTGTCTGAAAGAGATTCCTGATGCAATCTTAAGGCCCAAGATCTTGCTGAAATTAGTTGATGAAAAGAACCAGTTTGAGTCAGGAAATCTTTGGTGAATGGAAAAGTCAAGGCCGAAAGGCCTGGCACAAAAACTTAGGATGTCCTGGAGCATTGGAGCTCACATCTTCTCAGAACCTAACAGAACCACCCAATTTGGGCGGTTCCCTGGAGCGGGGCCTTTAAGGTCGGAGAAGATCCCCGCCTCTCAAGATGGGCTTGTCCAATAAGAAAGGCCGGTATCCCAAGTGGGAGTTTTGAGATACTGGGGCATTTTTATGGCCCTTTGTTTGAAAGCATGGTAATTTGCATATGAAACTCGGATAAAAATTATTAAAGACTCTTAGAACACTAATATGTTGCGTAGGTGTAAACATACAATATAC
>NW_015505254.1:506554-534158 GCF_001515645.1 Sinocyclocheilus grahami | reverse complement strand
GGGCGTTTTTATGGCCCTTTGTTTGAAAGCATGGTAATTTGCATATGAAACTTGGATCAAAATTACTAAAGACTCTTAGAACACTCATATGTTGCGTAGGTATAAACATACAATATACACTCTCAATTAGATCATCCGAATACTAATTCATAGATACTAAACATGGTAGGGTTATATATATGTAAGCTGACAAGAGTGAGTGTTTCGATCATAAGCCTGCATAAAACAGTATACAATCTCAAAGACAAAATACACGATGACACTAATATACACAATGACCTGAAGGATCATGTGTGTTCATTCAAAGAAAGGTTTTCCTATTAATTAATTAGCAAAGAAAAGTCCATCCCTTGTGGATTTTCCTTATGGACAAGGCAGTGATTTTCTCCACCTAAATTCCAGGAGGTCGTAAATGTATCTGGTGTCAGGGTTGCCATGGTAACCAGGGGGGCCTGGTGGCAGACATCCTGGCATCCAGTTTATTGGGTGAGGGGACTGTGACGATTTGTTAATCTAATGAATAATTGATTTGTTAAATCAAATTAAAAATGGTGTGTCTGATTGGTCCAGACGCTACACAGTAGAGCAATTTTATTGGCATTACAGTGGTTGGAAGGAAATAAACAGAACCAAAATGTAATCATAGCTTCTGACAGCTTATCTGCTCTATCTAGTATTCTGGGAAAACATCATGTAGACAAGATATCATATACCAGATATTCAACTTACTTTTAATACTGTATGATAAAGGGCTAGATGTTTCCTTCCTTTGGGTTCCTGCTCATGTAGGGGTGGAAGGAAATTAGATTGGCAAGAGGAGCAATAAAGCATGAAACAGTTGATATACAAATGCCGTTATGTGGAACAGAAATCAAAACCATTATTAAGGGACATACAAGCAAAATATGGCAAGAATACTGGGTCATAACTGATACTGGGTGACATTAGTATAACTTACAAAAACAAATAGGCTGGTTTAAATTTTACATTACAGAGAATAGGAAAACACCCCACTGGTCTTTGCAGCATTCTTCCCGAGTCACATTAAAGATTTGTTCAAAATGAACGAATCGTTCAAGAACGACCCAACACGATCATGTGAGAGTCCACGCGCCGAAAGTAGGTTAGACTACAGATAGAAGCACAGACGCAGAGAGAGAGGGAAAGAGAAGAGGGCATCCTTTTATTGCATAGCTGACAGTGCGCGCATTTACGCAGGAAAAAAAAGCCTATGATGGAGCAGAATTTACTCTGAACAACCGGATGAGAAGAGCAAGTAGGCTGTGCAATAACTTACGAGGTTTAGAAGTTATTTTCTTGCAACCGCTCTGTTTTGGAGTTTTCCAAATTTTACCCGAGTTTAGCTTTCGGCGCTGATCAAATGTACTGGAGTTATATTATCGTTCGCAGATAATATAGCATCAAAATGAGAGGTAAGTTTAAAAAAAAATACATTTATATAAACAAAATAAATATTGTCTAATAACTGAAAGAAAACTGTCATTTTGACAGCGGTAATCGTGGTTGGGTTTGCTTTGATGTTGCAGGAACTGCGCAAAGTCTTAACCAAAAATATTGCTCAGATAATCTGCAACTGTTTGGTTGTTTGTAACATGTTATGTTTCGTTCTGCTTTGGTAGCTTTTCGCCACTCAAACATATACAGAAAATAACCAGTATACGGAAATGATCAACTTTGCATAGTTCTGTTTTGTTTCTTCGCTTGCAAGCGTGAAAGGGAAGCGATGAGCGTCATGTAGGAAACGTCTCATGAGTTGCCATGTCCATTTTTTATAAGTCACTTTGGTTTTGTTTTTTTTCATATGTCTCTACCATGACGTCTCTGATAAATATGATTGGTTTATGTTTTGGAGTTTTGTCAGAATATAGTCGAGCATGTATGTAAATACACACTATAGTCAAAAGGTGTTCGCATGAGAGATTTAAGATAGATGGCTAGTTGTATGTATATGTGAAACATTTTAATTATTTTTTAAAGGGATATAATTATTGAAATGACGTACTTTGCAGCAAGTTCAAATTTAGACTTTTTATATATTTTGCTAGAATAAATCAGTTATTCAACTCTTCTGCATTGTATGCTTATTTTGAAAAATATATATATATATCTTGCAATATTTGGCAACACTCCTCTCACTGTAGTTACTTTTAGCCAAACCCATTATGTAAGAATCAAACAACATGTTTAAAAATGCTTAAAATGTAATAATCACTGGGTGCTGTCATTTGAACTTTGTTTACTTCATGGAAAGTTCAAACACTGCATTATGGTCGTGAGTAAAGTGCCTAAAAATGCCTTTGGTCACGTATGTATAAGCCCTTAACCGCCATGTTGAATTTGAGCTCCGCTGAATGTTTGTGTCTTTATCGTGATAAAGCTTATCAGTAAGTTCAGGGGAGACTCTCAGCTTGTCAGTAGGCTGTGTGAGCTGTTGGGGCACAGGGACAGGGGTGTATCTGCTGCGCTCTCCGTGTTGTTGTTTTTCAGTCTCAGCATGGCCGCCGATGTGACAGAGTCTATCTGCTCCATTAACCTACTTCTGTCATTGAGGATTACACAGCATATTACAACACTGAGAGATCAGGAAGAGAATTGGACCGTTTTAAGATCGGTTTAATATTTTCCTCATTGGCATCGTATTTTAACCTTAACCCAGTGCTGAATCTCAGCATAACAGAAAGCGTGATGGCAAAAGGGACCTAAAATGCCGTATGAAGGAATCAGCGCCTCCTTTGGTGCAAAGGCGTAATAGCATGTGCTCAGTCAAGCTTAGTTACCTTTCATTTCAGTTATATTAACTGTTTATATCATCATAATGTTATATTTTTCAGTTATATGCTATATATGCTTGTTGCAGACTTTCGTAAGAGTTTCATCACTGAAATTCATTGAATGTGCTAAACAGAGACTACAGTAACAACAGAACTTACAATGTGTGGTAAAGCACAGCCATTGAAAAAAAATGTAATTAAAGGGATAGTTCACCCAAAAATGAAAATTTGATGTTTATCTGCTTACCCCCAGGGCATCCAAGATGTAGGTGACTTTGTTTCTTCAGTAGAACACAAACAGAGATTTTTAACTCCAGCTGTTGCAGTCTATCAGTCATATAATGCATGGCAATGGTAACAAAATCTATGAGAGTAAGAAAAACATGCACAGACAAATCCAAATTAAACCCTGCAGCTCGTGACGACACATTGATGTCCTAAGACACGAAACGATCGGTTTGTGCAAGAAAACGAACAGTATTTATATCATATTTTAACTCTAATACACCACTATGTCCAACTGCTTTGAGCGCGTGCACAACATCCGATGTGTGAGGTGTGTACGCGCTCTGGTGTAGTTTGCGTTAATGGGTGTGTTGATATGCAGCCGAAGAGCAATCAACCATAACTTCAGGCGAGCAGGCTCAGAAGTTGGGAATACGTGGAAAGTCACCACTCCCGAATGAGTTCGCGCGAGAGAAAGTAATCTTTTAGTCGGTTTGAACAATCCGGATAAGCGCAAGTAAGTACCATTTTGATTAGCCGTCGTACCTACAATGACTGTGCACTGTGTAAACAATGAGTGACGTATACGCTTCCGGCGCTTGCGAAAACTACGCCAGAGCGTGCACACCCCTCACGCACCGGATGCCGTGCGGGCGCCCAAAGCAGTTGGACATAGTGGTGTATTAGAGGTAAAATATGATATAAATACTGTTCGGTTTCTCGCACAAACCAATCGTTTCATGTCTTAGGACATCAGTGTGTCGTCACGAGCCGCAGGGTTTAATTTGGATTTGTCTGTGTATGTTTTTTTTTACTCTCATAGATTTTGTTACCATTGCTATGCATTATACGACTGATAGACTGCAACGGTTAAAGTTAAAAATCATCATATGTGTTCTACTGAAGAAACAAAGTCACCTACATCTTGGATGCCCTTGGGGTAAGCAGAAAAATTATTCTAATTTTCATTTTTGGGTGAACTATCCTTTTAAATGAGCATTGGATATTCAGTATATTTTTTTCTGACTTTGTCCATGATCCTGAGGAAAGGCACTCTTCTGTATGCCGAGAGCTGTAGACTGTAAGTCACCATGGCTTTAAAGACTTAAGCAATGAGCAGTCTATAAATGAATGCTGAGCAGCTTAATGCAGTGGCACTTTGACACCTGCCCATGAACTTTCCATTAATTTAAACCACAACTTAAGCCCAGGCAGTGGTAGAATGTGACCAGCCACTTAAACTTTGAGGGATTAAAATCTTTTTCAAAAACAATTCAAGATCTTAAGTTTTTTTCAGAGTAATTCTTAACAATAAATTTATCATAATTGTTGCACACCCCTAAGGTGTGTTCTTATGGTTTTTTAGTTAATACATTTTGAATAAAAAACCCAGCCTTTTTGTAAGGTGAAGCTTAACTCACTTTATTTTTTAAATTTTTCCTTCATGATACATTGTTAATTATAATAATGACCAAACAATTTTCTTTTTAGTATTTTTAATAGTGCTATCAAACGATTTATCGCATCCAAATAAAAGTTGTTTACATAATATATGTATGTGTGCTGTGTATATTTATTATGTACATATAAATACACACGCATGTATATATTTCAGAAAAATAGGTTGTTTATATATTAAATATATTTATAATATAAATTATATAAATATAAATATAGACATGTAAATACATGTAATTATTTTCAAAATATATACTGTATGTGTGTGTATTTATATACACATAATAAATATACACAGAACACACACATATATTATGCAAACAAAAACTTATTTTGGATGCGATTAATCGCGTTTTTTGACGGCACTAATTTTTATACAACTTTATGCACTTTTTTTCTTATATATTCAATATATAAAACCGAAAAGATGTGAAAAAATGCCTGTATTTATAGAGACTTTTATTATTTCCTAATCCCAGTAGGCATCAAGATAATTAATGCCCACCAAGTGTCACCTTACACTCCCTATCAGCTCATGTTTTTCAACTTGGTGTTACTTATACCAAAGAATTACTCAATCCCTCTGTACATATTTAAAGAGAGTCTTGCGGTGTCATTCCACCATCTCAGTTTACTTAGTATAGGTAGGTCACTTTTAAGTGATGTGGGAGAGGAAAAACCATTACAGCTGACCACAAACTTCTTCGAAATCTCAAGTACAAGTAAGCGGATGCAAATTGAACCCTGTTTGTGTGAGTTAAAAGCAAACCTGCTGGTGAGGACACAGCAGACTCAAAATTTGTCCCTAATCTGAATTTCAGTCACACACAAATCAAATCTCACAAGTTAGGTTAGTTATACACTGTGCAATGCAAATGCAAGGTGCAGGGTAAATAGGACCTTTGGACGTTGCTGAACAAAGTTGTTTGATTATGTGAGATAAAAGGGCAAAGTCTCTGAATATGTGTTGGGTTTTTCCCAGCATCGCTCTATGAAACTGCTGACTGGTGTTTGATGGACTGACACACTGACTAACTGACATAGAGTGGCATAGAGAGAGGAGATAAGAAGAGCTAGATTACTAACCCCAGCTTGCCCGATAAACATAGCACTCTAATAAATCTCCTCTTAATTAGTTTTCGGCTGTCTGACTGCGTTTGCCTCCGGCTTCTACAGCAGTGCTCGAATCAGTTAATCAAACGAGCAGTTTGCTATACTTTTGATTTGACTGAGTGTTTGTGGGAGATTGGCTTGCTATGTTATTAATAACAGCTTTTAAAAGATGTGTTAACTTATTAAACTGATAAAAGGGTTTTTTTGTCTTTTATACATCAGCCTATATCAGAGGTTCTTGTGTTACCAAAACAACAGGCAGACATATTGTTGGCAATTCTGTCAGCCCTTTTGACCTCAAAGTTTTAATTGGTGATACATTTATCAAATTTTTCATTGATGAGTTTTCAGAATTCATTGATACTGTGCCAAAAACCTGTAAAGTTTCTTACCGTTACTGTTTGGTGAGTCATACTTTTTCATGTTGTCATTGCGGTTTGCTTTAATTTGACATTTTGCAATGTGATATTTCCAATATGAAAGGTTTTGCACTGCATTATGAATGTGTGTGTGTGTGTGTGTGTGTGTATATAACTACGTATCTGATGCATAGCATGGTAAAACCAAGGCTTTATAAAATTCAACCTCCAACTACTATGCACCGCAGTCATAACTTAAAAATAGATTTATGTGAGCGCTATGAGACAGCTGGGACTGTGCTCAAATTCTTGACAGGCTGCCACATGTTGAGGGCAAGTGTAAGTTACAAAGACTTTAATGAGTGTACTGTCGATATTCCAAATGTGCAAAAGTCATATATCACTCCCATGCCATTACATAAAATGCACCTCTTGATCATATGTCTCTGATAAAAAAATAAATAAAAAAAAGTTATTCAGCGTCGCTCACAGAGGCCTTGGATTTGTCTGAAACTGAAAGTTTTCCTGATAATATAATGGTCTTTAATTTTTGTTGTTCCACCTTAAACATGCCAGGAAAGAAGAAAAAAGAAAAACTAAAAATTTAATCAGATTACAGCGCTTGCGAGGCTACCGCACAAGCGCCTCCCTCGGCTCAGTAGGAAAGTGTGTCAGTAGAACAGCTCAGCCACATAGCCTGACCGTGCTACGCAGGTGAGTGGCATGAGAGCGGACGAGTCAGAATCAAAGCCACGCTGTCATGAGCCAATGGGAAAGTGGGAGGGGCGGGATGGAGGAATGCTCGTCACTGCGTTGCTAGGGTGATCTCCTTTGAATGAGTGTGTTCATGGAATGTAGCCAGACAGCAGTTATATAACACAGGGAGGGTGGGGGCCGGGGGCTCAGAATGGGGTAGAAGGAAAGACAGCGAGCGAAAAAAAACGAATATGTTCCATTTAGTAATTTCACTGTCATATTGCATTATGGAATAAATTGTTTTTCTTTCTCAATGCTTTGAAAAGTGCTTTAGCAGATTGTGTTTATCAACGTAGCTTCTGGAAACATCAAGCAGATGTGTCTCTTGTTCCCTCTCCCCCACCCCCCCGCTCTCAGACACGATTGCTCAAATGTGATGCACACATCAGCAAGCATTCAGGCCCAAGTGTGAGTCCTCATGTCATTATCTCTGGACAGCCGGTTCCCTGTCACGACACATTAGCCGTTACCTAAGATATTGCGTCATTGCGCAAAACATATTAATGACATTTCCTACATCCAGATCACCTGAGAGGGCAGTGTTCCCTGGTAATAACCTTTATTGGGATCCATCCTGTGCCATTTGAGTAATCTGCAATGGGGGAACTTCTGATCCACAGGCCTCTCAGAAAAAAGCCGCAATTCAATGATAGTCCTTCTACTTGAATAAACAGTTTATTGAAAGTAACAACTTGTTTTATTGGGATATAGAGAACTTGTGCAAATGTAAGTGTATATACTGTTTGGTTCTAAGGAATTCTTTGCGCTCAAAGGTTCTATTCATGAGCCTGCAGCTGTTTATAATTCCCATACAGAGCATCACAATCCGCTTAATTCCAGCGCAACTGTGCCAAGCAGAGAGCGAGCTTTGTTTATAAAGCTGTTTTTGATTCTGTGGTCCAGGGACTTGTGTTATTATGTCATCCTGATTGGGTCAAAGCCTAAAGTCTTTGAATATGAGCTGTAGCTCGTAACCCCTCTCTTTATGCATTAGTTGTGTATTGTTACTGTTGAAGGAATATGACACTAGCCAAGTTTCCACATCCCTGTGAGAGTCAGACCAGACCTTCGGGCTCTGTGCCGGCCTATATTTCTTTTATGTCATTGAACGATTGCTCAAAGATCAATGGGTCAAACAAAGAATGCCGCCGTAGCTCGCATTAGAACTGTAATGTAGATAGCGGATGGCCTTCAATGCTTTGTGCTCTGAGTCAGGACTTTTCTATAGGCTGTGTATGGGATAAGTGTGTCAAACTGTAGCTAATGTTTCAAACACTTCTCCCTCTCTTAGCACAAATCGAAGTAATCCCATGCAAGATTTGCGGGGACAAGTCATCGGGCATCCACTATGGGGTGATCACTTGTGAGGGCTGCAAGGTAAGTGAGCATCCTTTCAATCGATCAATTCATCATTTATGCTCACGGTTTAAAGGGATAGTACTAAAGTACTATTTTATAATAATTTACTCGCCCTCATGTCATTGCAAACCTGTATGTTGTTCTGTTTTTCTGTGTAGTGCAAAAGATACTTTGACAAATGTTTCACTGTTTGTCCATACAGTGAAAGTCAAAGGGAACTTTGACTCAACAACTTTGAACCCCTATTATTGTATGGACAAAAAGCACTGAGACATTTTTAAAACATTTGTTTTCTGCAGAAAAATGACATGATACAGCTTTTTACTAAAGTAAATAACTGTAGAATTGTTTTTCCCTTTAAAAGCCCCACATTTCTTAGACTTTATTTAAAGGGTTCTGTCAAAATGTTTTCCCCAAAATGTTCCCTCTGCTTCAGATAAAAAAACTAGAATAAACAGTATTAAAGTATACAAGACTTGCAAGAAAGTTAGAGTGCCTTGTAGTTACACCCTGATGACGTCTTAAGACTGTTCCCTGAAACAGTAAACAATACAACCCCTTTATCTGATTGGCTTTCTGACAAGTCAGAAATCTCAGTCAGCTTGTATTTGACCACAGGACACACAATGTGTACCAGATCTGATCTAACGTTTCAGACTCTCTGCTGGAAAATGCTATGCTATTTGTATTGAACCACATTACTCAACCATGTTTTTGAACCATCATGGATTGCACATGGGCACTAATAAATGATCATATAATTGCACTGGTGGCCTAGAGATTTTGGTACTATGATGTTTTAGAGTTAATTCAAGATTTAACCTTGATTTACGAACACAGAGGTAATAGAAATGCAGCCTCTTCTTGACCTCTGTTTTCTTTTTTCCCTTTTTTCATTCATCAAGGGCTTCTTCCGCCGAAGTCAGCAGAACAATGCGATATACTCCTGCTCCAGGCAGAGGAACTGCCTTATTGACCGAACCAATCGCAACCGCTGCCAGCACTGCCGCTTGCAGAAGTGTCTGGCGCTAGGCATGAGCCGCGATGGTGAGTCTAATCTTACGCAAGAGCGCATTTCCTACTGGAAATGGAATCTCCTTGAGTCCTATAGCTGTAGTCTCAGTGTGAATATAAGGACTTCAAAGAGACATAGCCAGGCATGAAAGTAGTTTCAGTTTTGATCTGAATAAATAATATGGTATAATGTTGGCCCGCTTGCGTGTTTAGCTTGTTTTTCAGTTCTTAGCAACAATCAAATCTAACGTTCGTCTTTCTTTCCACACCCTCCTTTTCTCTGCAGCGGTGAAGTTTGGACGCATGTCAAAAAAGCAGCGCGACAGCCTCTATGCCGAGGTTCAGAAGCACCAGCAGTCTCAGGAGCGGGCAGGGGGTTTGGGCAGCGGTGTACCCAGTCATGCTGGCGATGAGGTCGGGGGGAACGGCAGCAACCACGGCCGGGCCTACAGTCGGGGCTCCAGCAGCACACTTAGTGACCTGGATGATATAACCATGCTACCAGACGGTCTTCTCTTTGATCTGCCGCTCACTCCGGAGGAAGCTGCTGAC
Organism: Sinocyclocheilus grahami; assembly: GCF_001515645.1. Taxonomy (NCBI): domain Eukaryota; kingdom Metazoa; phylum Chordata; class Actinopteri; order Cypriniformes; family Cyprinidae; genus Sinocyclocheilus; species Sinocyclocheilus grahami. Next base: position 524,530 of record NW_015505254.1, on the reverse strand, counting down.
TACTGCAGCCTAGAGCTGCTGGGAGGAAGCAGTGGGAGCAGTTCGTCCTCCCAGAGTTCTCCTGAGCCGAACAGACAGGAGTTTAGTGACACGACACACATCAAACACGAGTACCAGACTCTGCACAAGATGGGACTTTACACTCGCTCATTACTTAACCCACCTGAAGGCTGTTCCTTGATGGAAATCGGTTAGTATACTGTGGTAATGGGAGTGTATGCATATTATATTATATTACTGTATATATATATAGATATAATATAATATGCACCAGTATGCACTAACGTTCAAACAATTGGGGTCGATAAAGTGTTTATTTTGTGTGTTTTTTGGAAAGAATTCTCTTATGCTCACCAAGGGTGCATTTATTTAATCAAAAATACAGTACAACAGTAATCCTGTTTATTTTGGTGTATTTAAAAATGTTGTACTATACTATTTTCTCTAAATAAATTAAAAATAAATAAAAAAAATCAGTTGCTTTAAATGCTAAAGATTACATTTAACAGTGTTTATAAAATTATTAGTGTTTTTAAATATTAATCTTAAGTGAGCAATTTAAACATGAGCATGTATTATTAAATATCCAGTATCGACTGGCACCGCTAAATTTAATAAACAAACTAATATCTGCCATGCATCACTATGTGACATGTTTCCATAGTCTATACAATCTTTGTGATGTTGTATGTGGTCATATTTTTTAGAACGGATTACACAGAATGTGGTAAAATCCCACATCGAGACAAGTCAGTACAGCACAGAAGAATTGAAAAGATTTGCTTGGACCCTCTACACACCTGAGGAGATACGTGTCTACCAAAACAAGGTATCTGTAACAAAACTGGCAATGGGATGCATAATACTTTTTAATACCACAGAGTGTAACAGCATGTACAATGTGTATGATGTGATCCAAGCAATTGCCCAACCTTACATTCCATTTTAATGAATCATACAGAATACAATCGTTCCTGTTCTAATTTTTAAGAGGCTAATTAAAAATACATTAAAAAGTACGTCAAATGCACATCATAATTGCAGATAATCAGAATATGGGTGGAAGAGTCTAACGTGCATTTCTTTATCCTAGTCCACAGAGATGATGTGGCAGCAGTGTGCTGTGTTCATCACGAATGCCATCCAGTATGTGGTGGAGTTTGCCAAGCGCATCTCTGGATTCATGGATTTGTGTCAAAATGACCAGATTATCCTTCTCAAAGCAGGTCAGCATCAACTCTGTGCAAGAGAGCAAACAGTTATCTGTTGTCCACATTAGTAAATACCTGCAGTAAATACAATCAAGTGCCCAGTTTATATTTCTGGTTAACCCTTCTAATACAGTGTATTTATTTATGGTATGATAGTTGTATATTTGAGTTCAGAACCTTTGTATTTTTTGCTTCTCAACTGTGTTCTGACAATGGCTCTTTTGTCATTTTCTCTCACCCTTTTCCCCCGCTTGTGTCCTCCCTTTGTGCATTGTGTGGTGTGCCTTATACCGATTTATGTAAATGAAAACAAAAAACACTTCTTTCTTTTTTTCCCCTCTTTCTTTAAAACAACCATCATTGCCATTTGACTGAATGTTGACTATTCATTATTCGTTTGTGAAAATGATGACTGTTTTAATGAATCCTGAATTTGAAAACATTTCGTAATTTGTGCAATTAAATCCCAATTGTTTTTTGTTTTCCTGCGTGCATGTGTGCATCGTGGAGCATTCGTTTGCCTATTTCCTCCCTCTTTCCTGCCTTTCCTTTGTCCATCTTCTATGTGGCGCTGCCCATCCAGGCTGCCTGGACGTGCTGTTGATCCGAATGTGTCGGGCCTACAACCCCATCAACAACACACTGTTGTTCGATGGAAAGTTCACAAGCCCTCAGCTCTTTAAAGCTCTCGGTGAGTCTCTTCCCCAGACCTTTCACATAATTTAGCACCCTGTGGCATTTCAAAGGGCATGTTGGGTACTTGTATGCAATTAACCTGAGCAATGGTACACCAAGTGCTGTAAAATCATATCGTTAAGTCACAGTTACTCTTTATATAGAACTAAACAAACATCTATTTAAATGGAAAACAGGTCAATTAAAATCTTTCCAGGTCAATTGAATGATTGCTAAAGTTGACTGGGTTCCCATCTGTTTACCTTTTCTTGTTTTGTTGGGCACATGACAGTGTTGTGAAATTTTACAGCTCTTGCTCTATTGTATTTCAAATGTTTTCTGTGTTCTTCCTGTATGTAGGTTGTGATGATCTGGTGGGTGCTGTGTTTGAGATGGCTAAAACCCTGAGTCGGCTACAGCTGTCTGAAGAGGAGATGGCTCTTTTTACTACCACTGTGCTTCTGTCTCCAGGTAGTTTTACTATAACATTAGTTTAAAGTAATCTTTAACTAAGTGTTTCCAAAGGACACATAGCCAGACATTAGAGCTTACTCTTCCACTTATTTATTTCACAGACCGTCCTTGGTTAACAGATGCTCAGAAGGTGCAGAAACTTCAGGAGAAGGTTTATGCTGCATTGCAACACTGTCTTCATAAAAGTGGTGCCCCCGAGGAGAAACTGGCAAAGGTACTGGGAAAAAATCTAAAGAATGAATGATAAGTTTACACTCTCACAGCAGTTAAATATGAGAAAATCAGGACTGTCAAAATAAACATATGCGATTAATAAATATATTTATGCCGTTCTTATTTTTATGCAGTTCACACACTTAATCAATTTGACATTTTAACTGTTTTTATGTACTGTGTGAATTCTAAAAACTGAGCAACAATGACAATTAGTGACAGATCTGTGCTACAAGAGTTCACCCATGAGTCCTGTTTGTCAGAGAATAATGGAGATGGCATAATTTTATTATGAATATTTTAATAATAGATGTCAGAAATTATTTACTTTTTAAATCAAACCCAGATGTCATTTGCAGTCTTTTTATGGTGAAATTGAATTTAGATTTAAATTTATTTTTGTGCAAATGAGTGTCATTCACACAAATGAACCAATAGCTGCACATATTATTTAGTATTATAAATAATTGTTACACATTACTCTTCAAATGTTTGAGGTCAGTAAGTTTTTACAAGAAATTAATACTATTATTCTACAAAGATGCATGAAATTGATCAAAAGTGACAGTAAAGTCATTTATAAACATACAGAAGATTTCTGTTTTATTCATGCTGTTCTTTTGAACTTTGTTTAATATCACAGTTAATAAAAACATTTACAATATTACTGTTATAACTGTATTTGAAATCAAATGAATGCAGCTTTTTAAATCATAGTGTATTGTTTTCCCTAAAATTCATTAACTTTTCACTACAAGAACATACATTTGAACATTTAATAATTTGGTCAATCATATCAAACTATTATAAATAATGTTTTTTTTTAGTCAAGTTATGTAAAACTTACTATCTTTTCTTTTTCGGTTGTGTTAATAGATGGTGTCCAAGTTGCCCATGATGAAGTCTATTTGCAACCTCCATATTGATAAGCTGGAGTTTTTCCATCTGCTTCACCCAGAAACGGCCTACAACTTCCCTGCTCTCTTCAGAGAAGTTTTCTGCAGCGAGATCTCCTTCCCAGACTCCACTGAGGGCTAACAGTCATTGAAGTGTCATATTGGTGCTGTTGAGAGACAGAGAGAGGAAGAGACCGTTAAAGAAAGACAGGGAATGGAAATAGGAGGAGGTAGATGGATATGTGTTTGAGAAAAACCAGCAACACACTGACAATCTTGCACGTTACACTTTTGGACTCCATCTATAACCTCCGTCCTGATAGAGTGATTCACTCCTCTATTTGAACAGGACCCAGATTTCTTGTTAAATGTCAGCAGTCATTTAAGGTGCTGGTTACTATTACTCATGCAACCTACATATAATGACTCAAACAGAGCAAATTATGTATATTTAATTAAAAGAGTACTCGATTAAACCTGGAGCTCAGATCTCCCCTAAAAAATTAAGTGCTTAAAGTGGATCCTTCCCATTTTGCGGGTACTCTTAGGAAGAGAACTATGAATGTAACCCACCTGACATGTGGCAAAGCCTCAGGATTAAGGCAATGTATTATGTACTCCTGCCCCATATGTAAAGCAAGCTCTTAAGGCTTGGTTTCTATAGACAAACAGTTTTGAATCCATGCGAAACTGTTCAAAGGGACCAATGCATACACATACACAGGTAAACGCCACGAGCACCTTCACTTTCACAGACTCAACACTAACCACATGTGCTCATGGTGTGTTGTCTTTTGAGCTCTTTATTTTTGCATATAAATTTAAAAGATGCAACTAAACTAACGAAAACCTCATCCTTATTACCCTTTCCCACGCAAATGCCACTTGGATAAAGATATTTGATGATATTTTGATATCCTCACTTGATCGGAAACCACATGTATATAGAATGATAGATGTAATTGAGAATATATTTATAAACAGCCTGTAGATAGCATATGTAGGCAGAGATATAAAGTTGCACCTTAGAGTGGATGCTCTTAAGCCCTTTCAAAGACTTCTCAACCATAGGAGTGGAATTCTGGGCTGGGGTTGGAATTGGCGTGACAAGCTTTAGATTTAGAGGCAGATGGATGGCACTTAAATACTCCACAAAAAAGGACTTTGCAGGAGCAGGACTTTGCTGTCGCTTCACATTAGATGGCGAAAAGACAATGCCTCTATGAGACTTTCTGAAGTGTAGCAAACCACTCATACGACTGCTGGGAGCAACGCCTCAGGAGAACGCAAAGAACACTGAAGGAAGTGGATGGAAGGAACCTTATATCTTTTAGAGACAACAGACAACCTGAGCTTGCTGTCAAGTCATGAGGACACCACAGAAATGCCGTAATTCAGACTTTTCTGATTCTACAGCTGTGAGGATAAGTGGATTCACAGGCCGTACCTCATGCTTTGCATTGTGTCTGATGTGGGGATCAGTGTTGTGTTGCTGTGTGATAATTTTTTCCCCCGTCATCCATTTACCCTTGTGTTCACCTATAGCACAAACGATTGGTTGACAGAACCATCAGCTACCCCCCTGAGTTAGGGAATACTATGGTTAGTTTATATTCTGAAACTTTGTGGTTCAAACCTGAAGGAGAAAAATCTACTATCTGTCCACAGTGTGAAAGCAGCCTTCGTTCTTCAGAGGCAGGAAGTCCAGATTGGTCTCAGGGGAGTTTTAGGAGTGGCCCAGAATCCAGAATACAAACTAAAGCCCAAAGGAGGGCTTTTCAAAACCCTTTAGTGCCCAGCTATGTAAGATTACAGGGTATGAAAGATGTTTCGAATGATTAATTAGTATCAACGTCCAGTTTCCTGACAGTTAATTTTAACAAGCTCGCCTGACGTTTTATTTTTGCACTGCTGGAACAGTGCCTGTCTATATTTTCTTGTAAGATTTTATATGGTTTGGTATAATACACATTTTCTGGTTGTTTAACATAGTATCACAGTGTCTGCCTGTGCAATAGTCAGTCTTTCCATTTTTAGTATTGACAGCCCTCACAAGCCAAGGATCTCCTTGGATTTCATAAGCACTCCAGCTCAGATCGTGTAACACCCCCTTGATAAGTTCCGTCTTTTAGGTTTTATTTTTTTACGCTTGTGTATTAGCTAACTTAAATTGACGTGTGAAGGTGGCGAAAGATTGTAACGAAGTGCAAATACTTTGTAAAAAAACAAAACAAAAAAAAAAACATTTAGAGTTTTTGATGATGTATTTTTGTGGAGTGTAATTCGCCACCCTACAAACTGCCACAAGTGTCCGGCACGTCCTTGAGGGTAGTTCTGGAAGTGTGTGTTTACATCTACACTCAGTCACTCAGGGAGATAGCTGGGTTCTCTGTCCTAAAATGTCTTCTTCAGTTAGCCTAGCAAGACACCTTGCACCAAATAGAAGACCTTAAACCTTGATCACTGTGTACGGTAACTTTTCTTGTGAATGTTAATCGCAGAAGTATCAAAGAATTTTACCCCTGTTTTATATCAGTGCTATTGGAGGACTTTTTCAGTTTGACTTGCTTAAAAAAAAAAAGAATAGGATCAAAACTATAAGGTATATATATATATGTAAGGATGAATTTAATCTTTAAATCTAGTGTTGTGTTTTTTATGTTTATTTTTGTGATATTTTCTTTCATCATTTCTGTCCTTTTCTGTAACATTTTCTCACTCGAGTAGTATCATCCTTTGTCTTGAAGAATTAAAATCCTATTTTTTTAAAGAGCATTTTTAAGCAGAAAATCCCCTACAAGAGTCCTAAATCTTTGCCATGGTCCTTCTGTGGTTGTTTCAGTTGTAACTTTATTTTTAAGCAAATAAATCATATTATAGATTTTAACGAATATAATTTATGGTGTATTATGGATACAGAGAATAAAACAAATGCATTAAAAGATATTATTGTACAATAAGGATTACACACATGGATTCCAGAATGTAATAAAGGTATTTTTACTTTACACTGAGTGTTTTGTGGCTACTGAAAATTTATTTTTAATAACTGACAAGAAATATAGTTCAGTTATTGCTGTTAATCTAATAGATTTAGTTCAAATTACAAAATGCTGTGCCAAGATCATCTTCAGCATAGTATTTGTGGCAATAATAAACTAGCAGTCTATTTGTAGAGCTCAAATAGACATCTGGCTCCATCATCTGGTCAATAGAAGCACTTGCGCTGTGGGTGCAGTGCATTTCCTGAGCGGTAGCGGGCGCTGCTGTCCCGCTTCCAGTCCCTTCTCCGCTCGCGCAAGGAATGTGCTTGCGTTGTGCAGAAAACCGCTAGTTTCTCAAGACTTACAAATGCGGTGGATGCACTGTAAACCCAATTGAAGTCACAATTTAGTAGAAAGCCACCAGAAGAACATTTAATAACAGCTTTATAAAACCTTTCCCAGCAGCCACCTGGAGTATTTTTGTGGAGCGGGTGTCGTTTATCGTTTATCTGAGGACTTGAGTTTTAGATTTCACTCAGCGACCGTTGACTTTTGTCTTACTGTTGTGTCAGTATAAAAACCTACTTTACAAGTCTTTTTTTCGTCGAGAAAAGAGGATTACGCTTTGAAGATGTCCGTGGCGGGCTTAAAGAAGCAGTTTTACAAAGCCAGCCAGGTTTGCGACTTACTTTTTTTCCTGTTGTTTTCTTCCATTGAACCGCAATGCTGTGCCAATTAGCTTAGCCTGCTAACGCTGCGCCTACATCGCTGTTTTACCGTTTTTTTGTAAAGAGCATTTGATCTTCTTTGCATGTTCACTTTGTAAACACTGGGTCGGTACTTCTGCAGCGATGTAGGACGATTTCGGTCAAGACATTTGCAGAGCTTTAACAATGTATTTCAGTCCAATTTAAAATTAAAAGGGAATGTTAGACTATGTATATAGTTATTTATTTCAACTTTCTTTTTTTGCTCAGATAAGATAGTATTAATATGTTTCTTTGCTCCTAACTTTTTTCCACAATAAGCTGTATTTATCATACCATGGTCTATCTGAATACATGATTACATTATACATTAAAACTGCTCAAAGCACAGGTAGTTCCAAGTTAGTTTAATCAGAGTTCTATATTGATGGACTGCTTTCTTTGACACACGCACACACACACGCACATCACACACAGAGATCACTCAACACACTCCCTAAAACATTCAGAAGCACAGAAACTTGTCAACGCTGTGACCCAACTTTTATTAACATAATAGTTTAGATACTGAATCATACTACATTATAAACTGCTTAGTTTAATTTCAAGAATTACTGTTATGTTGGTCCATAGAACGCATACCAGGACATCATTGCTTTCACAAATCACGAGGAAATTGAACCACAAATAGACCCACAACAGGACTCCAGACTCATTCTTCCCACGGGTTGCTCTTTAGCGACTAACTTTCTCAGTTGGTCGCATGAGCACATGAACGCTTTTTTATTTATTTATTTATTTTTATTTATTTTTTTTTGTTGCTACAACATGGGATTAATCAGTGTGGTTAACATTCAGCCTGTTTCTATTTCATCTTTTGCTATGTTATAAGCCACGAGCTTCGAATGCTTTCACGGTCAAATTCGCGATCTTGTCACATTTTACAAGAAAAACTAATTGTTAGTTTTTTAGGGCTGGGTTTTGGCACAAATTTCACGATTCGATTCTCATTCACAAGCTTGCGATTCGATTCGATTCAATATCGATTATTTTGGATATATATCAGGTGGAACAAGTTTTTTTCCTCCATGTATTTTGCCAATTTTTTTCACCATTGCATAAATTAAATAGCCAAAATGTGCTTTTTACTGTTTTGTCTTGCTTTTCAAAGAAAAAATCAATTACAAAACAATCATTTAAAAATATTAAACACTGAACATTTTTTTACATTCTAGCAGACATTATACCAACAAAGCACAATTTAACTTAAATTTATAAGTTAGTAAAATAATATTTTTTTGGCCATCTGACCCCCTTCTTGAATCAGGCATGTATTTTTCTTCGCACTTTGGACTTTGAACCCTGGTTAACAAGCAGATCCGCCACGAGCTCGTAAAATTACAATACTTCTTGCTTTTTCTTTTATCTTGGCGGAAACGCGCGTGCAGGAAGACCTCATCGCTTCTTTTGGATGATAGAAGATTTATAAATGAGTCTCATTACGAATACGTCGCATGTATCGCGTTGTCACGTGCCTTGTAAAAAATCATAAAAATGTGACTGCACGAATAACACTGTTTGAGCGCAGATTTTCCTCGCGCTTTGAACCCTGGTTAACAAGCAGATCCGCCACGAGCTCGTGCAGCGCTGTCAGAAGAATACATGCAATTCGTGCGTGTATTAGAAAACATAACGTGCTGCAGTTTATTTACTAATTGTTTAATTTCGCGATTTCAGTCATCATACAATAACCAGCAACAATCACCCCTTCCTCTTCTCATCGAAGACATGTGAAGCAGCACTAAACAGTCTCTCGCTGTCGGTGCTTGTTAGGGATTCACCGATACCACTTTTTCCAGTACTCGCCCGATACAGATACTTTTGTTTTGAACATTTGGGCGTCGTTATGCAAATCTTCCCACACAGTGACATAGACATGTGGGGGCGTGTTCGAACGAGCCGTTTTAGGTAGGTGTGGCTGACTCTTAACTTTTATAAAGAATATCTCTTTGGATTTGAGACTTTAGTCTTTGCAACTTTACAGATCTTCTTTATGCACCAAGAGCTTGTAACACTCCAAAGAGAAAGGAAAAATTGAAATCACATCATATGACCCCTTTAATTAAAAAGCACAGCAACAATAAAACTAAGATACAATGACAAACTAGCTTACAAAACGTTTATTAACAAAAACGAATAAGTTGAGGCATGGCCAACACAACATGCTGTATTATATACAGACTAATTACATAACGTTTAGCAAACACTAAGGAATCAAAAAAAATGTATAAATAAAAAAGAGCCTCCATAGCATAACATGAGGTAAACAGCAAAGATAACAAGATTTTCAAAATGAAAAGAAAAGTAAAACTAAACTTGCTGTCGGTGACAGTGCTTGCATGTTTTTCCCCCCACAAGAGTACCAACATGTGTATCTTCTCTGGTTTAACAAGTGGTCTATTACTTTACTTTAGCATGAAAACCATACGTCGTTTCCTCAATATTCGCGTCCTTTTTGCTGCGCGCACCTTCGCGCTCCTGCTGACGTGGCGAGTATAAACCAGGCTCTACACTCTAAGCCAGGGTTTCTCAATTAGTTTTCACCGAGCGCCGAATTCTGCCAACAATACCAAGCCAAGGGCCACTGACCTATATATATATATATAATGTGTGTGTGTGTGTGTGTATGTATATGTATAATGTTATTTGGTTAACTTCATTTATCAAATATATAGTCAAACCAAAATTTATTCAGACACCTTCAACATTTCTCACATTATCACAGTTTATTCGCTATAGTTTATTAAATGATAATAAAATATGACAAGAACTCAGAGTTAAACTGTGTCAGAACAAATTCAGCTTGATAATGTCATATAACTTTGATAGAAAGGTATGTAATGGATTACAATAAACCAAAAATGATTCATACAGCTGTCAGTATTTATGCAACTAACAACAAACAAAGTAGTTTCGCTTTCACAACGAAGCACACAGTGCCTTCACGACATGGCTGCAGCGTCAACAATACTACAGCGAGTATAAAAGTTATGCCTTCTTTCTTTGTGTGAACATTTGGGCGTCGTTATGCAAATCTTCCCACACAGTGACATAGACATGTGGGGGCGTGTTCGAACGAGCCGTTTTAGGTAGGTGTGGCTGACTCTTAACTTTTATAAAGAATATCTCTTTGGATTTGAGACTTTAGTCTTTGCAACTTTACAGATCTTCTTTATGCACCAAGAGCTTGTAACACTCCAAAGAGAAAGGAAAAATTGAAATCACATCATATGACCCCTTTAATTAAAAAGCACAGCAACAATAAAACTAAGATACAATGACAAACTAGCTTACAAAACGTTTATTAACAAAAACGAATAAGTTGAGGCATGGCCAACACAACATGCTGTATTATATACAGACTAATTACATAACGTTTAGCAAACACTAAGGAATCAAAAAAAATGTATAAATAAAAAAGAGCCTCCATAGCATAACATGAGGTAAACAGCAAAGATAACAAGATTTTCAAAATGAAAAGAAAAGTAAAACTAAACTTGCTGTCGGTGACAGTGCTTGCATGTTTTTCCCCCCACAAGAGTACCAACATGTGTATCTTCTCTGGTTTAACAAGTGGTCTATTACTTTACTTTAGCATGAAAACCATACGTCGTTTCCTCAATATTCGCGTCCTTTTTGCTGCGCGCACCTTCGCGCTCCTGCTGACGTGGCGAGTATAAACCAGGCTCTACACTCTAAGCCAGGGTTTCTCAATTAGTTTTCACCGAGCGCCGAATTCTGCCAACAATACCAAGCCAAGGGCCACTGACCTATATATATATATATAATTGTTATTATTATTACAATTATTATATTATTGTTGCTTTTGTTAAAATAATCACAAGATGAATATTCAGATTTTTTCCCCAGTATTCAAACAATTATGAAAATTTTAGCTTTTAGATACAGAACAGGGTTTCCGTGTGTCTTTAAGTCTTAAAGTCTTAAATTTAGTTGTATCAAATTGAAGGCCTTAAAAAGTCTTAAATTGTACAAGATAGAAATGTCTTAATTACGATTTCAAGAGGTCTTAAATTTGGGGACGGAAAGACCAGAATTGCGATATGGCTGAATGTGACGATTAAACTTCAAAAGGCTATGATTGAATTAAATAAACATGAGCGCTGCACGTTCAAAGTCCGGTGCTGCCTGCTTTGTCTACAGCAGTTACCGGGGAAACGGTTATATTTCTACCTAACGCTCCACCTGCTGTCAGAATGAATGAGCATTTTCAATAAAACTGATGTTTTGTTAAAAGTTCAGTAAATGCAAAAATCGACCCATGTTTCTGCCCTGCAAAAACGCAGAGCTTTAAATGTGAACTGGTGGATTGATAAGAAGACAATGCATTATAAAAATCTAAACAAAATAGGGGTATGTGATATGCATGGTCTGTGATAATATCGTAATTGTTGTTTTAATGATGTGCAATTTGATACTATGAGTATATCGCGAAAAGCAAACAAAACACCTACAGTGTGCGCGCATACATTAGATGATGAAGTCTAGCAGGTTAGACTAGTGCGCGTGCACATTTATAGTGCGTTCTTTCACTGCATGAATCAGTCTATTAAAATGCATTTAGAAATATCACATAATTCAAGATATGGGGCAGAACATTTATATATTTATATAATTTCATATTAGGGCTGTCAACATTTTTTAAATTTCGAATATTCGTCGAAAAAAACAAATTCGAATACAAAAACGGGCCATTCCAATTGTAAGGTCTGTGTCAGCCGTCAGGCAGCCTTATCAGTGGCGCACAAGATGCAATGACGATGTATGTGTCATTGATTGCATTTGAATGCTTTTGTTAGCCTATCCAGTTGAACCCTCTAGATACAGCGCTGCTACTTTGTTCATTCAATATATTGCGGAAAACGAGAGCATCAGTGTGGAGAAGATGTTGTTTATGTCAAAACTGAATCCAAGCCGTTCACACAGAACGCATATTTCTGTGATAGATAGGGACATCTATCAGCGTTGCACTCGCGTCTCGCACAAGAGCGGCATGTTTAGAAACCCATGTCAAATTAATGCAAGTTCAACTTTTAAAAAACATGTCTAAAGACGTTATGGTGGTTTTTCCCCATCCCACTGTATCTCGTGTTTTTAAATGAAGAAAGTAGCCTACTCTTTGTGATTGGTTTTCAGAATATTCTGAAATATTGTTTTCAGTTGGAATATTTCAGAATCGATTCTGAGCTTGGGTTTTTTCCCCGAAAATGGCACGTGTGCACGATAGAGACGAGGCGGGCTTCATTGCACAGAATATGCGCTGTGAGACACGTGCACATATTGCTTGACAGTGTGTGCTTCCACCCGCCGTGTTTTACTTTAGATATGCATTCATTTATGCCATTCGGAATGCAGTACTATTAGATGCACGAAACTAGCGCACTGACAGACTTTCGCGTGCGCTTTGTGTTTGTTGTCCTGAAGCTCGATCGCGGCTGCGGTTAAATGCTTGCATCTCCGAATACTTTTATATGAAATTGATGTAAATACAGTCAGTTATGTTTTAAGAGCAGGACAGAACATCTGACATATCGAAATAGATTTGTGCATTAGTGTAAATGCAGCCTGTTAAAGCTGCAACTGTCTATGATCTCGTCAATAATAATCAAATGGCAATAATGCTGAGGAAAAAAGAAAACCCCATAACTAGCCTATTGTCTGTAAACTTTTGGATACTTAAAGAACAATTATTTTAGATAAGTAATTGTTTTAAGTAGTCTGCTTATATAATAAAACAATAAAGTAAATTTTGCACAAATTAAATTTGATATAAAATTTATATGAAAATGTAGCCATGTGCAGTAATATTGAAAACTGAGAATGTGACGCATGGTGATATTGAGTTAATAATGATAATCGTAATTGAATTGAATCATGAAACCAGTGAAGATTCACACCCCTATTTTTAAGATGGCAGTACTGACATGCAGAGATTCCAACTATTAACAAAAAGCATAGAAACTGCGATTTTGATTTAAATGTAAGTTGTAAAGATGTATTTGCATAGCAGAAGAATTAATTAGGAAAAAATGTAGATCAAGAATTGTTTTGGAATCGGATCGTGACTCTCGGAATGGGATCGGATCGTGAAGTGCCTAAAGATTCCCACCCCTATTATTTTATTACGCTTTGAAGAAACGTGCATAATATTTTGCTCGATGCACCCTCTTGTGGCCTCAGGAGAGAAGCCAAAAGATTTTTTCCCCCTAACAGAAATTATGCCTTTAAATTCTAATATAATTCGAATTTTGATCATATTTAAGTAGAAAATTCGAATTTAGTTTTTCATTCATTTTGACAACCCTATTTCATATAGTTAATATCACATGAAAAGTGCCATATTTTTTTCTCCGAAAGTCAGCATGATTACAAATGTGATATTGATTTTATACAACAGTTCAATAATCAAGAATTTAATATTAAGAGACTTACGTTTTAGACACCATATTTCCTGTTTTTGCTCTATTTCGCTAACAGAAATAATTCCAAACACATGTTTTGTGTCTCTGGGCAACATGACGGTGTTTTGTTCCTGAATGAATCACCCGTTTAAATGATTCGGTTCAGTCGCAATGACTCCCTTAATAGTGACTTGCTGCCACCTACTGACAGTTTTAATTTCACATTTAAGGTACCTTTTCATTTTTAAAATAATTTCAAACATAGGTTTTCAATGTTTTATGTTTAAAATATCAAAATATTATTTATGCATTTGTAACTGCAGGTTAAAGTATTTAATGTCCCTCAGAGCTGGATTAAACAGTGTGTAAATGCATCTAAATTACACTTCTAATGCAGCTTCTGTGTTTCCTCTGCATTGCAAAGATCAATTTTGTTGATACTGATTTCATTTGCTTGGTAACAACCCAAATGCAAGAATTTGACTCAAAAGATGGTGCACACTTTTAGAAAAAATGGCTTAAAGGTAAAAATGCCCATAAAACTTGTTGGAAATTATTAATTTCTATCACTGCTGTGAACTGACCACACAGAATATGAAGAATATAAAAAAAATCAGGAGTCAGCTGTCAGCACAATTAGAAATAAGATATCAGCACAAGAACACATTCAGCAAAACATTATCTAATTATCGTTATCGATAAAATCCCTGTAAATTATCGAGATATCATTTTTGTCAATATTGCACACCCCTAATTTGTTATTTAATTGATATAATCATTTATTGTTAATTGTTTAAATTAACATAGTAATTAATACTTTTGACTCATCCATTTTTCATCCATAATTTAAAGGCTGAAATATAAAGTTTATCATTTTATAAAACTTTTTGTTTTTGTGAAAACTTGTATCTGAACTGTAAATTATGCTTTTTTACAGTAATTTTACAGTTTAATATGGTACTATAAACATTGCCCTACCCCGCTCATAGGGTATTAATTTTATTTGTGCAGGTCTTAAAAAGGTCTTAAATTTGAGCTTAAAAATGCTGCAGAAACCCTGCAGAAGAACTTTGCCTGTTGAATATTAAAAACAAATGAACAAACAAAAAGTCTGCATCTCCATGTCTGCCATGCAAATCAACTGTTCCTGCTCATTCCCAGACTGGATCTCTTCTGTCCACTTTCCCTAATTGCAGATTCAATTATTAGATTTGTCAGTATGAATATTTTTATGCTTAGATTTTTGGGGGGGGGATCAAACTTTTTAACACAGTGTGTCCCAACCAGACACGACGTGATAAAAAGTATCTTTTCCATGTAGTTTTTATCCTAACCACCCGCAACAGCGACATGTGATAATAAGCGACATGGGATTCTATTTTAGGAACGGTTTTTATTTTCTGCGACGTCGCGACAGGAACAACATACAAAATATGACAGTGATAATCTCAGGTAATGATTATGTTTTTTATGTGCTTTATTCAATGTTAAAAGTGTCTAATGTGAGTTTGAATATTACTTTGCATTATGTTTATAGCCATAGTGAAAACAACAATAGATATTTTACCTCAGATCTTGAAAATAAATAAAAAAAGCAAACTTGTATGTTAAAACTGTGAACCAACCCGTAACAAAGATATCAGTCACTCACTCTCTCACTCAAAACTGTTCAGCCCATTCACATCATCTATTTTCCGTGTCCACTTTTCTTTTCTACACACTCGCCATGTTTTTGCTGTCACATCGTATCTACACTGGACGCGACAAAGCATTGCAAATGGTTTGAACGTTGTGTCAGTACGTTATAAATGGAACGAGTCAGCAGTTTACTGTCGGGGATTTGTCGTGTCGCACCGCATCCAAGACAGCATCACTGATTATAACGAATTAGCCTATATTGTATTTTATTGCGTCGTGCCGCGCCACTCGCATCCGGTGTAGACATGATGTAAGTTAATGTAGCATTCTAATGCTGAGTTTGAATTTTCATGCCACATAATTTGAAATTAGCGCAGGCCAAACTTTCTTCTCTCACGGGCCGGATGTGACCCGCGGGCCGCCTATTGAGGAACCCTTCTCTAAGCACAGCGCGGTTTAAACGAATAGCACGGTTTCATTATGCTTTCAGCTTCATTTGCCATTTGATTTTTCACATATGCAACAGAAATGGCAGCGCTTATGAGTTGAACAACGCGGTGGTCGCACCAGTGTGTGCACAATTTTGTCGCACAAGCGGAAAAAATGCTCGTAAAATGAGATCACTTGGTTTGTTCACATATACAAGCTGAACCGCTCTGAGAGCATTTGGAGGTGTGAAGATTTTGGGCTTGTCTATCCGCTGTAGACAGTAGTGTGTTATCAATATTTTTAATAGCAATTTTCTATTGACAAAAAAACTTGTATTTAATGACTAGCTTAAAATATATTACTTGGGTAATGGTGTCGTTGTTTTGAAAGTGGATACACTCATTAAGTCTGGAAATTGGAAAGTGGATTGGCTCCTGTAAACTGAAGTTTATCGACTGCAGTCAGTGGGGTTGTGCCAGCCTAAAAGGTAATAATTTCTGCACCACTGCAGTACAGTGAACTGTTTTCGTAAATAGTCCCACTGTCCTCCACTGGTCAGACAAACAGTTGCCATTGATTGCTCCAGTGTTGCTGTGTTAGGTGTTTGGGATGCTTTAACAAACAGCAATGTTTTAACTGTGCCACATCGTTTACACTCCTAGAAGTCATCCTACAAATACTTTGTAGTTGCCTTGGCATAAGGTGGTATAGTAGAAAGTATTTTAACTGAAAAAACAGATCCATCACCTTTAGGCAGGTGCAATACATTTGCTTGACATTTTTGTTGTGTGGGGATTGCGTAAGTGGTATTGTTCTGAAATTCTTTACTGCATTTGTGTCTGTGGCAGTTGACTCACAGTCATGCATTCTTCTCTTCATTAGATTCACAAGCACTGCATTATGTATGGAGTCTGGTCTTGGTTTCACTCTTCTCCTGCTGGATCTGCTTTGGCTACATGACTGGCTGTTTGTTTGTATGCATATTTGTGTCAAAGTTAGCAGTACTTTACATACTTTATCAAATGTGTGTGTCAGAGCCAAGCCTCTATTATCTCTTTAGCTGCTGATAAGACCTCTTTCACTCATAAATATACATTATCATGTTGCCTGCTGTCTGAGCTCTGCAGTTCCATTGCGGGGGTGTCTGATTGAGATTATGACTCTTGGAGAGATCAAATGGTCTTTTGGTGCCTCTGGATTTATTTGAACATATATTTTCTGGAATATGCATCAGATGACGCTTGTTTTTTAATTTTTTTTAATGTTAAAGGGATAGTTCACCCAAAAATAAATTACCCACGATTTACCCTCATGCCATCCTTGGTGTTTATGACTTCTTTCAGGCTAGGGATGCACCGGTATCGGGTCCGATACTGGCCTCCTATACTCGTACTCATACTCGTTAAAATGCCCCGATACCACACAGCATGTGATAAGCACCATATTCAAACAAAGAAACAATGACAACAGACAGCAGAAAGGAGTTATGGATGTCTACTACGAAGTATATGTATGCAATGAATATAATGTTAAACATTCAGTATTAACGCTTGTATAGCTAATGTGCGCGAGCTGATAAACAAAGCACGCTGAGTGGATTGAGTGCACGGCGGCGCAGATGCGCGAGCTTGTCGAGTGAATATATCTTTCTCACAGACATCACTGGAAAGTTTGTAGTTTGGTCGGATATATAAAAAACAAGTAAGTAAAACAATGCACAAGTTACTTAACGGTAGGGAGAGAGAGAGAGAGAGCGCGCGCAGTTCTGTTGTGTGATCTTTGATGTTCACTCACTTAGCACACGCATCATTTGAATTAAAACGAAATCGTAAAAATAAAACCATTTATAGGGGCATTCACTATAAGCATCATTTATTTTCACCCTTAGGCATACACAACTTTCTAGCGAAAGTGAAACTAGCAGCCTGTGTGAAATGCGCTAGGCTGTAGTACTGTCCTCTCATTCTGCACCAGTACAAATACTTGCACGCGTTGCGCGTGTTTTGCTTGCTTGAGTGTTTCTGCATTATATGAGTGGCTTTGGAATATAAATGGTGGTTACTGAAACCACGCCTTCTTTCTTTGTGTGCACATTTGGGCGGCATTATGCTAATATTTCCACATAGTGAGGTAGATATGTGGGGGCATGTTAGAACGAGCCGTTTTAGAGGGGCGTGGCAGAGTCTTAACTTTGATAAAGAATATCTCTTTGGGTTTGAGACTTTAGTCTTTGCAACTTCAGGGATCTTATCTATGCACAATCAGCT
>NW_015505254.1:500213-505785 GCF_001515645.1 Sinocyclocheilus grahami | reverse complement strand
GGGGCATTCACTATAAACATCATTTATTTTCAACCTTAGGCATACACGACTTTCTGGCGAAAGTGAATCTAGCAGCCTGTGTGAAATGCGCTAGGCTGTACTACTGTCCTCTCATTCTGCATCAGTACAAATACACGCACGCGTTGCGCATGTTTTGCTTGCTTCATGAGTGTTTCTGTATTATATGAGTGGCTTTGGAATGTAAACCGCAGCACGTTTCAGATGAAAAAACGCGGCTTCTATTTCTGAAAATATCACAGTTAGGAGATTTATAACGAGTGGTTCCCTGCATTATTACAGCAAAGCGCGTGATTAAACTACTAAGCCGCCACAATGGAGCAGCTCTAATGCGATTAAATTAAAGATGATATACTATAGAGCTGTAATCTATTACATACCTTTCTATCAAAGTTATCTAACATTATCAAGCTGAATTTGTTCCGACACAGTTTAACTCTGAGTTCTGGTTATATTTTATTACCATTTTCTAAACTATAACGAATAAACTGTGATAATGTGAGAAATGTTGATGGTGTCTGAATAAATTTTGGTTTGACTATTTATTTGATAAATGAAGTTAACCAACTAACATTATACATACCCTTTTGGTTTCTGTACCCAATATTTAAAAAATGTACAAATGCAATAAAAATATCGGCATCGGTATCAGCAAGTACCAAAAATAAAAGTATCGGTATCGGGTGAGTACTGGAAAAAGTGGTATCGGTGCATCCCTATTTCAGGCAAATACAATCAGAGTTATATTAAAAAAATGGTCTGGCTCTTCCAGGCTTTATAATGGCAGTGAATAGTGGTCAAGTATAAGAATAATATTCATATTTAAAACTTTATAAACCGTAATCGTTAGCTTTTACTAACCAGCGTATGCGTTCCAGCGTATGACGTAATGTAGGGTGTAGCGTGAGCTTCGGTGAGAAGTGACGAATGTGGAAGCACAGAGGAGAGAGCAAAGCAAAACACCGGTCACGAATTAGAAGTACAAAATGGAGATTTGTTAAAAAAAAAAAAAATGTCAGAGGTTTTCAATGTAAGCCAAAAGGAGACTGGTTTTCTTTTTCTTTGAAACAAAACTTGGTTCTCGTGAGACGGACATATTCTCACCGGAGCTTACGCTATGCCTGCGTCCTACACCATCCGCTGAAATGCCACTCTCGTGAACATGTGTACGACAGTTAGTGAGAGCTGAAGATTATGGTTTATAAAGTTGTAAATATGGATATTATTCTTACATAAATGCATTGATTCACTTCAGAAGGCCTTTATCCAACCCAGAGCCGCGTGGATTACATTTTATAATGGATTTATCCACTTTATTTTGCTACAAAATCTTCACTGCCATTATAAAGATATTATATGGCTTGAGGGTGAGTAAATCATGGGGTAATTTTCTTTTTTTGGGTGAACTATGCCTATAATGCAAAGATGCATTAACTCTTTCCCTGCCAAACACGGAATTTTCCGTTATTCATGAAACAACACTTCCCCGCCAAACACAGAGTTTTCCGGGTTTCTGTGTTTTCACTGTTATACACTTGGGGGCCCTTTACATGTCCTGAATGAGTCTAGAATCACTCGATCAAAAACATAGGCGAGGTAGACACAGAAACAAGCATATGCATATGGAAAAATGCGATCATCAACAATAAATATTGTAACTAATAAATGATAACTGCCTAATGTTACCAAGTGAAATGTCGATCCAGGAAGTGGTAAAGGACTGTGCAAGCTTTGGGAGTGCTGATGAACTACTGCATCTATGCTTTGATCATCGTACTGAATGATCCAGATGTAGTACTTGATAACAATTTCAGATATTGATACAACAAAATATTCTGGGGCCATGAAAATGCTGGCAGTGACTGGCAGCTTTTTTCAAAAACACTGGTGGGGAAAGAGTCAAACTGATCAAAAGTGACAGTACTGACACAATTGTTATTAAAAAAAATCTGTTTTTAATTGTTATTAAACATTTTCTTTTTAACATTATTCATCAAAGAAAAAAAGTCACAATTTCCACAAAAAACATTAATTCACATAATTTTAAATGTTGGTAATAATAAGAAATAATTCATAAGCACCACATCAGCATATTAGAATGATTTCTGAAGGATTATGTGACACTGAAAAATATGGAGTAATGGCTGCTGAAAATTCAGCTATACCATCACAGGAATAAATTACATTTTAAAATATATTAAAACCGAAAATAGTTATTTTAAATGGTAAAATATTTCCCAGTCATTACTTTTTTACTGTAATTTTGATCAAATAAATGAAGCCTTGGTGAGGCAAAGAGACACTTCTTTTAAAAACATTTAAAGTATCTGAAAAGTATCAGCAAATATAGTTCTGTATATAAATGCCTTTACCACAAGATTGTTTAAGAAATTAGATTTTAAGTAGTTTGGGAATGTGGCACTGACAATATTGCCTTCATGTTAAATTAAAAGGAACTTGAACACGTCAGTCTTTATCTGTGGCCTTAATCTAAGCCATATCATGTTGTCCACCCAGTTTATGGCGTTGACTCTATCCAGTGTCTTTTCCCACCACAACATATTGGAGACGTTTGGACGCGCTGCTTGACTTGCCACAAAACACTGGTTTAATTATTAATTAGCTTCCTTTGTGCCCTGCTCTGCCAAACAAACTGAATTGCACAAATATGCAAACATGCTTGGAGGATATAGAGGAGTGAAAAGGTCACTGCAAGCAGACACCTCTTTGTCAAACACAGCTACGGTTGTAAATGGAGCGTTCTTGTGCTGATGTGTTTGGCTTAAAATAACTGTGTTATTCATCTTGATCTAATTGTAACAAGTTGTCAAGGGTTGCTTTTGTGCATGGTGGTGTTAACACATTCATTTATTGTGATCAACATATCATGTCATTAATTCAATAGACAGCCCTAGTTTAAAATAGTTTAAATAATTTGAATCGCAATGCTATTTTTTCTTCAAACCTAGCAGCAAGAGATGTCAACAGCAGATGTTGCAAGAACCTCCCTTAATAGATTTGAAATAGTTTTGAGAAAAAGTATTTTTAAACTTTGAATGGACTTAAAAGATCAGTTGGATTGTGTTGTTCACAAACTAGTCCTGGATGTTTACAGTTTGAGTAGACTGAAGGAAGCGCTTGCAGTATAGAGTAGGAGAAAAATTCACTGAAACAAGTGGTTATAGATAAATAGTCTTCAACCCTTTTCATTTTTGGAGTCAGATGAATAAAAGAGGTAAAGCACAAGAAAATGTATTTAATTTAATATTGTTGTGCTGTATAAAAGGAAAGACAGCAACACGCGAGAACCCTTCTTCCGGATCACTGGCTACCGTCGTTGGACCAGTGGGCGGACCTTACAACACCGTCATAGAAACAGCAAAAACACAAAATGAACTTCTCAAAATTGCAAGTTACCACCATAAAATGATGTGTGTTTGTGATTAATGTTTTTATGATGTGATATGACAAACATCCAGCGCTTTCCATGTTGAAATATATGCTTCCTCCAGTTAGGGTCGAGGATTAAGACTTAACATGTGGCCTGGTTTCAAAAGTTGCGCAGTCACTGTCTTTAGTTCTCTATTGCATGTTCAGGACATTAAGATGAGTGGGACAAGCATGTGTTTCCAAGTCCTGAGAACAACAACTGTTGTGGAAAACAGGTTCACACAGAGCTTTTTTTGTTGTCACTTTAATACAGTAGAGTCTAGGGCTGGGTTTTGTCATAGATTTCACGATTCGATTCTCATTCACAAGCATTCGATTCGATTCAATATAGATTATTTTGGACAATTACAGTTGGACAGTTACAATTACATAATATTTCTACTTCAATTCGTTTTTTTTAAATAGGCTATAAACATTTAAATGGTGGCTGTCATAAAACGATGGATTTATTTAAACAAATTAAACACTGAAGCACAGTAAAAATTATAATGAATATGTTGTATGGTGCATATATTTAGCGACATGCCCCTCTCTACAGTTTATTTTTCTAGCTGACTAATGAGTTATAGTCACCGATAGTTTTTTTCTATGGTAAATGTGACGTTATGTGACATTGATTACAAGCCATTATATTGAAACACTGATTGAGCAATTACAAGAGACAGGATACGGATTGTAAAGTTGTACTCTTGTACTTTTTTTTTATTTTTATTTTTTTTTATATACTTCCCTTCGGATGTTTAGTCATGTTTATTTTGTGCTGAAACTGGTATTAATGTGGAGGAGATTATCAGTTCAAGCTGCTGCGTCTATTGAACTGAGGCGCTACAGCGATCTGTCACTCCAGATTAAACAGCGCCAAAACGGCATTTATTTTTTGAATAAAGCAATACAATGGACAGAATTTGAAATCGGAGACTTTATTTCTAATTAAAAGTACCAAAGCACAATGCTTATTGCGATATATTGGATGGGAGGTGCCATTCAATGTTCCGTCCATTAACTGAGCACAGGCTAGACTAATCGATTCTTGGGATTTAAAGTCGGCAAGAAAAGGAAGTTGTGATTGTCTTTTCTTCTCTACTGTGACGTATATCTGACTGAAACTACATAGAGTTTGAGGTCTCTGCAGAGCAAAAGTGGGCATTTCTGAATTTGTGGATGTTTTCATACTGCAAGGCGTTTCTCAATCATACAATCAAAATGATCCCCCTTACCTAACCCCACTGGGGCTGTGACGGTGGCAAATTTTTACCACCACGGTGGTAATGGACCAACTTCCGCCGGTGGCGCGGTGTGAATAGTTACCTTCCCCAACTCCCCCTAGTGCCAGGGAGGGGAACTACAAAAGAAACAGTGGTGACTGTTACAATTAATATTAATTATATATATATATTTCTTTTATTATTATTATTTATTTTTTTATTTTTTTTGTGGTGTCAAAATTGGCGCGTTAACGCAGGCGATTAATTTTTAAAGTTTAATGATTAACAATTAACGCAGGGGTGGCGGGGCTAGGGTTGGCCACCCCACTCACAACTAGAACTGGGTATCGAGTTCGATACTTTTTAAGCACCGACCGAAATGCCTCGATACCATCGAGTATCGAAAATCGTCTCATCGTTCGGTACCAAATTTCGATACTTAAGGGGTTAATCTCATCAGCGTCAGTGAGCCAATAAGTCTGCAGCACTAGCCGGTGTGTTCGACTAGAAGAGGTGCGGCGCAGATCGATCATCCGCGAGTAGGGATGCTCCGATCCGCCTTTTTTCGCCTCCGATTCCAATACCTAGGGTTTGGTATTGGCCGATACCGATCCGATACCAGTGAAGTTTTTTTTCCCTCATTTAAATAAATGTAGAATTTATATATCTCTTTGTGTGGAACTGATAATCATTCTTTCACAATCTACTAGATACAGACTACTTCATTATAAAGAAAAAAAAAATAAACATATGAAAAAATTTAGGCCTATGTATATTTATAATCTATGACAAAAATTTGTCATAAACTAGGTAAGAAGATAAAGTCCTTTTTGCAAAATCATAGACATGTATTTACAAATCAAGTATAATGGGAACACAGAATGATCTTGGAGAGAGCT
>NW_015505254.1:467438-499858 GCF_001515645.1 Sinocyclocheilus grahami | reverse complement strand
AACACACCTACTAGTTTACACCAGTTACACTCAGAGATGTGGCACACACGTGAGGCTGTAGTGCGAATGCGTCCCAGCCCCCTTAGATGTAAGGCTACATTTACACTGGTGCGTTTGTTTTAAAATGAAAACGATCCTTGTCATACTGGCATTTCCACTACGTTCCAAGCCGGCTTTCCACTATCTCTGACAAACGACAAGCGACAGACAGACATTCAGTCATTCATTTCCAATGGAGGAGCTGCGTGGAGTTCCGATCATATGCAGATGTCCGTTCTTACTACACGACCGAAAGAGCGTGTTATGTGACCATTTATGCAAACTGTAGCATCATGCTACATAAGACAATAAATAAGATTTATATTCCGCTTTTACTCAAAACTCACTTTAAACCACCATCGAGTGTTTGTAATAACTTCCGATTGCTGTCTAATGTGTGTTTTGGCCATGTAATGTTGCTGAAATTAAATATGTTATTACCTCTGCTCTGACTCTGAGTCAGCGATCATGGAAGAGAGAACACAGGCAGACAGCGCTGAAAGCTCCTAATGCTCATCAGTAAATCAGTGGAAAATAAATAGAATGTGTAAACTGAAGACTATTTGAGCTTTATTAAAACTATTTGCACTAATTTATTGTGCTGGTTACATTTTGTTCCTTTGTGCAGTGTTTTTTTTTAGATAATGTAATCTTGTTCTTGCTCTTCAATTGCACGCACAAAGGCGCCAGCGCGCTGTAGCCTGTATCCTTTCATATCAAAGCGCGAAAGAAACTACGTGCATGCAATGCCGTGGTCAGTTAAGTCATGAAGTTACCAAAAAGGCGATTTAAAGCTGCCTTAAAACTGTGCATGCATGTAATATATTTTATATGAGTCACATTTAAGAACATGTCTCTGAAATGGTTTTCAAAACTATCCTGGAGCAGCCCAGCACTGTCTCACTCATCTAACACAACCGATTTAACTCGTCAGCTCGTGATTATTTTAGCACTTCAGTCAGTGAATACGCAGCCTGCAAAACACTAAAATAAATATCAAAGAAATAATACAGTTAAACAAGAAAGTAGCCTAAATAAGAAAGTTAAATACACCCTGTCTACAGGACGCGGCGCGACAAAATACTATAAAACTCATTATAAACAGTGATGCTACACTGGATGCTGCACGACACGACATGACAAATCCCCGACAGTAAACTGCCTCATTCTATTTATGAGGTACTGACACAGAGTTCAAATGTCCTGTGTAGACACTAGACAGACTCAACCTGTTGCGACGCGGTGGTGTCGCGTCCGGTGTAGACACGGTTCACTGTTCCGCTACTGTTATTACTGTTATTACACTTGTATACAAAACTTTGTATTATGCTTGTTATAGAGTGCGTGACGTCACATGTACTACCGCCGGTGGCAGTAGACAACCGCGGTGCCAAGCGACCGACGCGGTTGTCACGGTGACCATCACAGCCCTAAACCCCACCCCTAAACCTGCCGTCACTATGACGTCAGCCAATCAGGAAACATGGTCTAAAAACACCCCGATCTGGTAACTCCCATTACTTTCCTGCAGAGACCTATACTTGATGGCATCTGAAATGAGAGGACTTGATTTCGTCCTTCGGGAATTGATTGGATCGTTGGATGTTGGGGCATTGCCAACAAAATGGAGGCAGATCTAAGATGCCAGTTTGCAGTTAGTGGTAGGGTTTTTTTCTCCACTGGATTCACCGCCGACACCCAAGCATGAATAAATGTTTTATTTATTAAGGATGACGATGAAGATCAACGGCACAAAACATGCGAGAGAGAGAGAGAGAGACTGAGCGCATCCTCCATAAAGTTGTCATATTCATGAAAAAAAAATTTGTTAGCGATGTCCTAAGAGTAATGTTGTCGTAATATCCTAATATCTTTTCAATGTTTAAGGGTAATGTACTCCCTCATGACTGGTGTCAGTGCTATAAAGTGAAGCTTCAGCTTTTCCCCCCAGATGTCACTGATGTCACTGCAGCTGTTGGCAGTTCCAGATAGCTCCGCCCTTGCGCCATAGCTTGTGACTAGAAGAGTAGAGGAGCCATTTTGAGGGGGAGGGGAGGTTAACGTTTTTGATTAATGATTACAAGGGCACATGAATTTAAAAAAAATAATGAAGTGCACAGATAAATTATTTATAATAAACACTACAGTATTCCATCAAAAAATAAGAATTGTCAATTTTGATTTCATGCCGACTTTAAGAATCGATATCGTTCCGTAAAAATGAGAATCGATTAAAATCAAGATATTTTTTACAGAGCCCGAGTAGATTCAAGTAATGCATGATGATGATGTGCTGTATAATATTCATAATGATGAACTAAGAATAAATTGTCTTATTGGAGTCAGTCAGAATTTTAAGAATGAACGCCATGGACGTACAGTGGGAAAAATGATCTCTCCTAAGTAGGGGTGGTCCGATCAGGATTTTTGAGGCCGACACCGATCGCCGATCATAGAAAAAAGTATCTGCCGATACCAATCACCGATACCAATCTTTTTAAAGCTTTCTTTTTATCATTTATAACTATTTATAGTGATACTCCAATCAGGATTTTTAAACATTGAACATCACTGAATTTCATTTTTGAAAATGGGGGGAATTCCCCTCTTATGTGACTCTTGTGAGAGGAGAAGCTGCTTTCACACAGGAGTCCGCTACTGATCCGTGGCTGATTACCACAAACACAACATTTATCCATTATTTTGATTTCAAATCCAAACATTGTCACTGAAAATGCTTTTTCAGTATTGTAATGTTTTTTACACCGTACAGTAATACAATCTTTCACGGACATGTTTAAACACAATAAATATAAGCAACACATTATTCAATGCTTTTTACTTTTGCATTTTCTTCTAGATTTATATATTAAGTTTCTCAAGCAAGTGGTAAAACATTTAAACTACTTTTCTTACGTTATCACAAACTTACCATTGACAGCATTGAAATCTTTATTGCAAGCAATCCTGCGGTTCATAAAGAACTTTGTTTTCCTACCTCCACGAGGGCCATCTATTATTGCCTTGTTTATCTAAAAGTGCTCTTTCCCTTTAAATCTAGCCAAAAAGCCATATATGTTGACTGTGAAACACAGTAGACTTTAATAATATGCATTTATGGTGTAATTACTACATTTTCGTGTCAATCCATGTTCATATTTACTGCAAAAAATGCGCTGTTACTTTAATTCAGCGCTTCCAGCGCAACAAAAATAGACTAGGTGCGGAAACGATCTCTGCACTCACTGCAGCAGACGCACTGCTCCTGGAACGCACTGCTGGACCGCAACCATGTGCAGTGTGCACGCTTTATTAATCTGTTAACATGAGTGCGGAAAAAATACGCACCACATAAGCACTGCAAACCGGAGTAATGTGAACCTGGCATTATGTGTGTGCGCACTGCGAGTGGGCATGAGCACATGGTCTCTAGGAGAGCATGCGAGCGCTGAATGGTTAAACACTGGCAAGAATGAAAAAGTAATGCAATTTATAAACTTTAGTAATGATGTGACACTGCCTCGTTTGTGCAAGTGACAATTCCTGTGTCAACTGTGCAGCGTGCAGCTCGCTTATAGACAGACGCGATGTGGTGATTTGAAGACATTTGCGTATTTTGAGATGAGTACCTCACCTTCAGCATTATAATTATTTATTATGAGATGGTGCCGCTGCATGTTGTGCCAAACTTTCTCACGGCAGCATCATCAGCTTGAGATCGCCTTTTTAGAGACCACCGATCAATCATCCCAAAGCGATTATCGGCCGATAGTGATCGGTAGCCGATCAATCAGAGCACCCCTACTCCTAAGTGAGCGCAAGAGAAATGAGGTGAGGGGAGTGCTAATTGGATTTACATGTGTACAGTGCTAAAATGAGTGCCTTGTAAAAGTTAGCTATTTTCTACCCCGTTTATATGTTGTGTTGAATCCAGAATTGGAGGGAAAGTGCAAATTGATAAACGTCTGTCTCACAGAATCTGAGGCAAATTTTGGTGTGTCATGTTTGATCTTGCCTTGGGCCCCTTGAGAGTCAAAACTGCTGCTGTCTTTGCTTTTATGTGTGGTTTAGACTTGGAAAAATTAGCTTCTGGCACCACACAGTTTTGCTTTTACATAGCATTATTAGTGTTTTCTCTGCCTGACATTCAGGAAGATGAATGAATTGCATAATCATTGACAGTTCTAAAAGTGAACTGGGTGAATCGTATCATATTTTTAGATGTTACAGAATCAGGCTTGATTTTTTTTCAGTCAGACTACTATATGCAGCATTTTGTATGTGTTTTAATATTTCTTTTTATTAATGTCATAACACTTTGTATATATTTATATTTTTGATTACACAGTGATGCAGGTTTCACAAACCTTAACACAAAACTCGTTTCATTTTGATATAAATATCTCTGTTATTTGTTCATGGATTGGATTAAACTGGTCACAGTCACACTGTGTGTTTTGTGTCTTGATTTGATTTTGTGGTATGATCAGTACAACCTTAGGCAGTTTAGTGTTATTTTGCATATTTTACTGTAATACAGTGGTTTTACTGGATTAAAGATGGCTTCTTTCTCTGTTTATGTCAGATGGTGAGTGAGAAGGTTGGTGGTGCTGAGGGAACTAAACTGGACGAGGAGTTCAAGGACCTGGAGAGAGTAAGTGGAATGTATTTTCCCACACTGCAGCCAACAGTCTTTCTAAAAAACATTGATTTAAACACATTAAGTGATTCAAAGACTTGATCTCTGTCCCACACATCCATCAGTAAGGTTTTCTACACCACCTGTGTTTTTAATGGAAAGTTTATTTTGCTTACAAAGTGAAAGTGGTGTGGCTGTAGTGATCCAGGATAATTATCTGAAATGTTTATTCACTGCAGTGTCTTAGCATGATTTTTTTTAAATTTAATAATCCTCTCCTCTATACATGAGTGATGTCATCCGTTCTCCTGAAAACACTTTGTTTGTTTAACACTGAACATTAATGGCTTCACAGATATTGCCTCGTCATTCAGTTCTTCTGTAATTCGATATTTTAGTAAATGATTTCTTAGAATACTAGCACATAAAGAGGAATAAAAAAGCAGTGTTCTGATTGATCTAGTGTGACTAACTGATAGGTTAGTGTGTCTGTCCTGGTTGTGTGCGTGTTCTCAGTGTGGTGACTTCCCCTCTGTGTTTCTATAGAAAGTAGATGTGACAAATAAAGCTGTGATAGAAGTCATCTCTAAAACATCAGAGTACCTGCAGCCCAATCCAGGTAAGACCAAAAATGCTCTTGGAGCTTTTATGTTATCTTTGTGCCTATTTAAGGTTTGTATACATTATAGTCCTTAAGCCCAAAGTGTACTTTGTTTTTTTACGGGTATGCATATGGTGCGTGACACATGTTTATCATCAGCATAGTGCTACATCTGCCGTGTTTCTCATTCGTCATGTGACCTATGGTGTCAGTTGAGTCACTTCACTTTTATTCACAAATCCTCTCCCGTGGCCTCATGAGATGATAAAAATGCCCATCAGATCTGCACTTCACAATCTCATCAGTAGTCTTAAGTTAAGTCAACCTGGAACTTTTCACCTACTGTTTTATGAATACTAAGAATTTGGACGTTATTATTCAGTTCACATACTGTTTTTCAGCTACCATATAGTGTGAAAGTAGGCATATTCCGAAGCAAGTTTAAACAAGTTTATTCCCAACTAGTTTAAACAAGGGCAGAGACATTTTATCGATGCTAACGTCTGGAGAAATATGGCGCAGGCACTGAACAAGGATGAAACTTTATAGCATGCATGTGTTGAGCGCCTGTGTTCACACACGCTATTAAATGCTTTGAAAGGCTGTGTGTTCAGCTGTATACATGAGCCTAAGCTTCTGCATTTAAATAGATGTATACTTTTTCTGGCAGAACAGATGCATACAATAAACATTATTGATCATTACTGTAAAGCATATATTTTTCCTTCCGTTCCTTTCACACAGCATCTCGTGCAAAGCTCTCTATGTTGAACACCATGTCTAAGATTAGAGGACAGGTGAAGAGTCCAGGTTATCCACAGGCAGAGGGGCTGCTGGGAGAATGCATGGCAAAGTATGGCAAAGAACTCGGAGAGGACACAAACTTTGGTGGGTTTACAAAATGAGTGCAGCTTTTGAAACCTCCGAGATTTTGTTTGTGATTCTCTTGCTAACCATATGTACAAAACAACCGCATGTGTGTCTGTAGGTGGTGCTCTAGTTGATGTTGGTGAAAGTATTAAGAGGCTAGCAGAGGTGAAGGATTCGTTGGACATTGATGTCAAACAAAATTTCATTGACCCTTTACAAGGCCTGGCTGACAAGGACCTAAGAGAAATACAGGTTTGCTTACATTCTCTGTCTCACACACATATATAATTAAAAAATACCTGTATAATTTTTATATGACGCCCACATTCAAAGAAAAAATTTGCAAAAATTGTGCCGTTAGGGGTACAACAGCTTGTCATTGGGGCAGTACCTTTAGAGTAAAGTTCATAGTAGTATCTTAAGGGTACATATTACTGCTATAAGGCAATAATATGCACCTTTCAGCTGTAGATAAGGTACAAAGATGTCCCTTCAAGGGTACTGCCCCAGTGACAAGCTGTTGTACCCTAAAGATGCCATTTATGCACATTTTGTTATTGAAGGTGCAGATAAACAAGAATTAAATATCTGCAGTTTGTTTTGATTTAATGATGAGCTGAAGAGTAATAACCTCTGTACCATAAAGTATTCCTTTTCCTTCTGGAGGAACAAAATTTATATTTAGAGTTCATTTCCTTAACTATGTTTCATGTGGTCAATTCCACACCAGTAGTATTAAAATGGAGATTTTCCCTCTTTCTCAGCACCATTTGAAAAAGCTTGAAGGACGCAGGCTGGATTATGACTATAAGAAGAAACGTCAGGGGAAAATTCCAGATGAAGAGGTCAGGCAGGCTCTGGAGAAGTTCCATGAATCTAAGGAAGTGGCTGAGATCAGCATGTACAACCTTCTGGAAACTGATGTAAGGATTTACCATCTGACAACTTGATGTTTCATTTGGTGTTTTTTTTGTGTGTGTTTTCTGGGGGGTTGTGAGAATCCTATTAGCAGCACTGAATAAGTCAGTGTTTGTCTGGAACACCTTGTCTTACTGATTTTTTTACCAACTGTCTCTATCTTAAGAACTTTTGGCAAAGGCTGTCGTTTTAGAATTAGCAGTATTGAAGATTAAACTTTTTCTGTCCTTTTTTGACTCCAGCCCATCTGTGGGGTCAAGACAGGTAATCCAATAAAGCTGTAGTGCAGCCAAAGGATAAAAATCCTCTTGCTTCATGGCTGTAGCTTTTATCTGATGTTTTATGAAGATGTCAGAGTGCCATCTATTGGTTGAAAATTACCATAACTTGATGAGGGAATAAACATCGGCTGGTGGAGTCTATGGAAAAAGACTATTTTAATGCCATCAAGTGCTAGATGTAAAGTAATACACTGAAGACAGTATGGTACAGTTTTAAACCATAGTAAACCTTTAGTGTGAACAGCTAGCAGAGCTCCCAGTCTAAATATAGCAGTCTAGTGAGACTCGTGTGAACTCAAGGCCTCAGAAATTACTCATTAACTAGGCTATTTGCTTATGAATGTTGTTGTGATTTCCCAGTGTTACCATAAGCGTAGATGTGCATGAGAGCATATTTATATATTTAATGTTTGTGTGTTCTTGTGCAGATCGAGCAGGTGAGCCAGCTGTCATCACTGGTTGAGTCGCAACTGCAGTACCACAAACAGACTGTTCAGATCCTGGATGAGCTTTCTGACAAACTCATAGACAGGTGTGTATGTGGGCACGTGAAATTTGCAAAGCATGTGTGTTTGTTCTTTGTTCTGTCGAAGAAGCAATATATGACTCTTATTTAACCAACCAGGATGAAAGAAGCTCAGTCACGTCCTCGTAAAGAGTATGTGCCCAAGCCCAAGCCTGTAATTGACTTTGGAGACACCAACGAACAGTCAAACGGTGGCTTCACCCCGGCATCTGTTCCACCCATGCGCAATGCAGGTAAGACCAGATAATTTACCTGCTTAACACAGTCATAAAATGCCCATTTTACCAATTTAGCTGTTCCTGGATGAGGATATATGATCTTCATTACATTTGAGGAAATGCCTTGGACTTGAGGCTTGTGAGAGAAAGGCACATTGTGCTTTGTGCAGTTGCGGCCCGGTGGCAGGGTGTGATGAGACCGCCTGTGCGTGTGGCGGGATAGGCAAGACAAATGGACAGCTGTCAGCTGCTCTCATCGTCAGCCAGTGACCCTGTTCTGTGTTCTCTTCCCATTACGTCATCAGAGCCATACCGCCAGTTTGGCAGAATATCCACGTGGAAACCCAGATTGCGTGAGTCAGAGAGTGCGTGGCTCTGTATGTGTTTGCATGGGAAAGTTTGTGTGTTGGGGGTGTAGGAAAAGTTTGGGAAGGTGCAAGAATAAAAGTAGGAATGTGCAAAACTGCACATTGTTCGGTATATAATCATTATATTTTACCAGATATTGGATATTTAATTGTGCATTTTCATGTCCAATATTTGTAGACATTTAATTGCTCTAAAAAATGCATTTAATGCTCATTTAAAGATAATTTAATGACACTGTTGAATGTAATCATTAGCTAATCTCAAAATGAATATCCATTTTACATAACTGTACATTAAAATGTTGTATACGAGTAACTTTTGAAATTTCTAATTTAATATCTAGTTATTTTATTTATTTATTTTTTGTAGACAGGACATTATAGAATTGATTAGGCCATTTATCAGTTATCAGGCATAAAATAATTATGGGCTTATCAAATCAACTTGAATTTTAATGTCGTTACATGTCTGGCATTTTTATATGGAGGAGAACCAAATAAGAATGTGGGGGGAAGTTACCCAACAGCACAACAGCTACAAAAATGTGCACATCATAGCAGCCAAAACAAAGGGGCAAGCAAATATACCATAGTTGTTGGTTGAATTTGTTTTCTGTAACTCCACTATTGGTGGTGGGGATGATAATTTTGATGTAATGCCTCTTAATTTCACTTCCATTGATTATTTACATCTACTGTAGATGAGTTTCTATAGCTGTGAAAATGTGATTTATAAAGTTCATGAAAGGTTCAGCTCTTCATTAAATGGTAGTTCATTGCACTGACGAACAGCAAACTACAGGTTGTGTGTGTCTTGTTGCAGGGTATGTGTGCTGGATGCGTATGTAAGAGAGGGCGACTTTATGAATATCTGTGTGTGTGTGTGTGTGTGTGTGTGTGTATAAATGTGCGCATGTGTGTTGGCCTCAAGCACAGATTGCTGCTCCACCTAACAGAGTGATCCCCTGCTACAGACTGAAACTGGAGGTCTTCTGTCACATGACTACAGACCCAGGCTTTGGCACCCGACCCCTCACTAAAACAGAGCATCTCGTCCTAACCCAAACGGTTGTAGTGAGATTAAAACGGTGTTAAACACTAACACATATTTCACTCCATGACTGGCTTGACAGACAGATTAACATTTTGATTTACTGCTATGAAACACTGTTATTTTTATCGTCATTTATATACGACTATAGTTCAGTGATTTTATTGTGTGTTTTTGTCTATTATGTATCTATAATTGTCTATCTATCATTTCTATATGGCTTTATTTTAATTTCCATTTTAGTTTTAGTCATTTTAGTATTTCAACTTAAACATATCTATTTCAGTCGGTTGTCATGTCGATGTTTTCATCTGATATTTATATTTTATTTCAAATTTTTCAATTACTGAAAACAATTTTAATCATTATAGTTAACAAAAACAATACTGCTATTACGTATTAAAAGTGTTTAGTGCATTTCATTTAAAATTCTACAATTTTTTTTTTTTCAAATATGATAAAATATTAAAAAAATATTTTTAAATGTTTATTTTTTTCCCCCAAAAAATGTCAAATTTGTATTTTCTACAATTACGTTTGGGTGTGTATACATATATATGACATTTTAAAGTTAATAATTTCTTTAGGACTCTAATCCTTGTCTTATTTGTTTCCCAAGAATGTCAGATATTTGACCCATGAGGATGTAATAGTTAAATTATTGTTATAAAACCAACAATATGTTTCCTTTTTAGCTTTTACTTCCTCCACTGTATACTAACATCCCTTATTCCCAAAATCCCACCTTAATATCCCATTCTCCATCTCTCCTTTTAGCAGCGGAGCAGCCGTGCTGTAAAGCTCTCTATGACTTCGATCCGGAGAATGAAGGTGAATTGGGCTTCCACGAGGGTGACATCATCACTCTGACCAATCAGATCGATGAAAACTGGTATGAAGGTATGCTGCGTGGCCAATCTGGATTCTTCCCTCTCAACTACGTGGAGGTGATCGTTCCTCTGCCACACTAAGAGGTCTTCGTTGAGGAAAAGAGGGGAGAGCGAGAAAGAGCAATAAAAAAAGTGAAAAGGAGAAAGCTGGAGGGAAGTGAGGTAGGGAGAAAGGAGCCAGCTGAAGTCATCTTGGTCTTCATCCTCACCACATTGTTGCCGTTGATCCAAATATACCTGTACTCTGGCACTTTTACACATCGATTTATTTTTTGAAGGAGGGAACTTTGGGAAATGATGACCTTTCACATTCCAGGACTGACTGACTGACCGGTTGACTGACGTATGGACGTTATTATAACCTGGTCCTTAAGTTAACATTTCAGACACACTAACTCACTTCATTGTCCATGTCTTTTAATAATGTCTCATACTTTTGTGCTGCATTAACTAAAAGGAAATGACTACACACTATGATATCCCTGTGGTGAAATTATCATGTTTTTAAAGAGTAGACAGGCTATTCTTAATCAGTACAAATTCTCAATTGTTGGTTTGTGAGAAGTTGCATTTTACTCGACTGGTCCCCTTGCTGCCCCTGCTGGTCAGGCTGCGACATTGACCTTCCTCAGATTAAGGAGAAACTGCCTTGTATCTGTGACAAACACGTGAGCACTGTGGGGCTGTGTGTGCAATGTCCCAATGTGCAGCAATCTTGAGCCACAGACCTGTAGAAAGGAAATAGTCCTTTTGTACGCTCCATAAATGTAACCTTTTTCTATAGCTATTTGTCATCTAATATTTTTTTCATGTATATTTTTACAAGAAATTAGACGCTGAATTGCACCTTGGATTATGTCGTAAAGGTGAGCTAAAACACCTAAGGGATGTGTTTAGTCAGGTAGAGAGGGTTTTACTGCACTACAACCGTTTTGAAACACTTTGTGCCCCCCTTACAACTTCTAACTCACTAAGGGCAGCAGACAAACCATTTACACACTGTTTTCTGAAGGAAACACAGCCAAATAATTCTTCTTCTGGCAGCCTGAATAATAGTCTTCCTCTCTCTTTCTCCTCTTGATGTCAGTTTACGGTAGTCTCTACATCTGATGCTGCTGGCAGTGTCCCGTTATTTCAGGTGTGTATATGTGGGCGTGGTTAGGGTGGATGTTGGCTCATAAGCCCCATATTAAATTCTAATTAACACCGAATGTTTTGCTATTTTAATAAAAATCTTCCCATCTTCAGAAATGAAGGGATGGTGCTACATCTCTTGCTCTCTCCCATCACTTGCAATGTATTTTTAGAGCTTTAAAAGTGATTGAAGATCTAGTTTCTTCATCACTCGGTGTTCCCTAGTTTTTAGGATGTTTTTTCAAATACTGTTCTGTCACACTCCATAAAAGCATGGACCTACACACCCTCCACCCCGACTCCCAAGTCCTGTCTGTATAGAGCACCCATGTGTCCTTTTCCTCTCAGCATCTGTTTACATGTTTTGTCCACGGTTTGTTTTGCTCACCGTAACAGACCGTAGTAGATGTGCTGAAGCAGACAGGCTACGATCACCGTTTCAATGTGAAAGGAAGGGTTTTAGTGCCTTTTCGATGGCAAGAATGGATCTAGAACACCAAACAAAATATTAATTATGATTTTCTAGCTAATATGTAGTTTCTGTCTGGCCTTTTTCTTTATTTACGAAGGGCTTGTTGGTATTTGACATGAGCTGTGACCAGATGTACAAGCATGTGTACAGATGTGCCTTTGCAACACTACAAGTTTAAGAAAA
The DNA here is from genome assembly GCF_001515645.1 of Sinocyclocheilus grahami. Lineage (NCBI taxonomy): Eukaryota > Metazoa > Chordata > Actinopteri > Cypriniformes > Cyprinidae > Sinocyclocheilus > Sinocyclocheilus grahami. Next base: position 487,668 of record NW_015505254.1, on the reverse strand, counting down.
CAACAAATGGGTTATTTCTGTCTAATTGAACGTGGCTACCAGAATGATTTACATGAAAATAAATCATTCTGGTACTGCTCTTTTTAGTATTATATTTTTTTATATATGCATACAAAACCATTCAACCTTTTTTATGAATGTTTTTTGCATGTTAGCTTAATAGCAGACTGATGTATGTTGTAGTTTTAAAGTCTCCTCTTTCAGATTTAACTGCATTATACTGTTATTCTTAAATATCCCAAACCCTAAATATTTGTATCTTATTGTGTCATCTCGTCTTTAAGTAAATAAATTCAAGAAAGTACTCCATTTGTTTCACTTGTGTGAGTATGAACTGTTTCTTTAATTGTATGGTAAGAAAAACATTGTTATGAGGTTAGAAGCCAGAAGCAAACGGAATCGGCACATTTAATTTGTTCCAGTGTATATTTTAAGGTATTCAGCAGGTAAAAGGCATTGTTCCCATATTGTGTAGTCAACATGGCACAAATCTAACCACACAAACAGATAAATCCTAGCCAAAAGAGAGAGAGAGAACTCAATTACCCAGCTTCTTCTCTTTCCTAACTACCCACCAAACGTTTCTACCACAGAGGAAGACAAGTTTCACAGCACAGATATGGCAGAATCGTATAAACCACAGCCAGTGATACAGACCTAACAGTCCTAAAGGCAACAGTTTGAACGGAAGCATATATGATATATCCTCCATGAAGGCATTTCATATACAGTATAACAGTGCACAGACGGTAATGCACAGGGCGGGAGGTCCCAAGTCAACAGTTCTACAGCGTAACACAAATGCACAGACGTAAACTGCTCCGGTCACTGAGTGCTGCGCAGCTGGTTGTACACATGCTCCAGAATCTGTGCGTACGCCTGGTCTTTGGGTGCGTGGCCACTCAGAGAAGCCTGAGGATGACAGAAAATTTGAATTTCTTTAAATACTGCTAGTCAGACATATAGTCATGCTTTGCTGCAAGATGATCGTTAAAGATACCAACTCTGCATAATGGGTAGAGACAACTTTTAAGACATTTGCAGGTTGATTTTTCTGGAAAGTATAAACTGAAGTATGGTAGCCCGTTTCCACTTCCAAATAAAAAAAGTCATTTTGACTTTCTTTTTCTTGCAATTCTGAGTTTACATCTTGCAATTCAGTTTTTTTTCTGCCATGTAATAAAAATGGTAATTGTTACACTAGCTCAAAATTCATCCTTTTTTTTTTTTTGCAATTGCGGGTTAATATCTCTCAATTCTGAGTTTATATCTCATTATTCTGCATTTATATCTCGCAATTCTGACTTTTTCTTTTTTTAGAACTGCAAGAAAAAAAAAGTCTGAATTGTGAGATGAAATTGCAATTACCTTTTTATTTTTTTATCCTGCAGCAGAAAGAAGCTTCCATAATTAAGTCTGTGCATATGCAATTTAAATGTTTGATTTCAGTCAGACTAAGGCAATCATTTCTTTCTAAAATGTCAAGTAAAAGCTTTAGTTCTTCTGAAATGACATCAGATCGATTTTTGAAATTGATGCTATCAAAAAATTGTATATCAACCAGTCTGACATAGCAATACTGTCTCTAATGTGACTTTGGACTGTCCTCATTGTTGACAATAGTGGCATTGGAATTACACACTTTACCTTAATGTTAATTGTAAATCATGAAAATGTATATTGTTTTGTTTGTTTGTGTATGTATGAAGGAGAGAAATTATAGCAGACCTTGATTTTGTCGAGTACTGAGGAATTAGGACTCCACATCTGACTGAACTGCACAAGGTCAGGAGCAGACCGATAAAACTCCACCAACAGCATCTATACACAGAGATATAAAAATAAAACGCATATCGGTCTAAGCTTCTCATAAGACTTCATACTGATTAATTCTACAGGATGTAATTTAGACGCTTTAATCTAATCTAGACTGAGGTGTTATCTATAGCTGCAGGAAACTGAAGTGACAACCAGTGATTTGCTTCAAAAGCTATTATTTCTGAACCATGCTGAACTATAGAAGAGATTGAAATCCCTGCTTTCCCAAAATGGACATTGTTGCATAAATTTAGGATGTTAGTTATTATCGTACCATCTCATTGAGTACATCTGTAGTGAGGAAGTTGTCTTGCACGTATGTGACCTCTACCGCCACTGGGATGCCGTAATCATTGGGTCGTTGCTAAGCGGAAGAAGAAAATAAGAGCAAGCTAATATTTTGGCATCAACAACAAAAAAAATGTCAGTAAATGTTTAAGAACAGTTACCTCAGGAGGGGGAACTACCCAGAATGGCGTGATGGTGGAGGCCACACCTTGGTTGCCATGGTAATAGGGTCCTATAATTGGTGGACAATGAAAAGAAAAGACATAACAGATCTTTCAATAAAATACAGGCTGTGTTGCGTAATAATCATCTGGGAAATCCATCACGCACCACAGATAATCCCCAGACAGGGCTGGAAGCCATTACTGCTGCCTTGTAGGCGGAGCTGGTGATCCATCTGTGAATCTATGTCCTGCAGAGACGGAAGGGCGGGGCCTCGTGGGTGACTGTGATACCATCCCACCAATGACAGCCCCCGCATGAAGAGATTTTGGCAAATCTGCAACACCGTTTTAATAAGGTAAACTGCTCAGACTATGTTACTTCACTAACAAAATGTTTTTTTGCAGATTAACCTCTTCTTCAACTGCTGGAGCGGCGTCTTTATCTGCCAGCCGTGTACGGCAAGGGAACGCCCTCAAGACTGTAAGCACTGAGGAACATGAAATATACATTGAGTGTTTATAACCTCCAAAGTTTGTACAGCAGTTAAAAAAATGATCACCCTTACACTGGGTGTTAGTGTCCCATCGGCCCCCTAAATACCCCACCACCTCACTTGTGGTCAGGTGACAGTGAAAATCCTATGAATAGAGGAGAGTAAAAAGGTTTATACTGGCTTCAACTGTTGACACTCTATCATCAGTATTGACTTTACTCTTTATTGTAAAATCATAAATTCATGAGCACTTCATACCATTAGCAGCAGAACATTGCTGGACACTGCTACATTAAAAGGCTGGAAGCGGTTGATCGCAGAAAAGGCAGACAGTTCAACGAGAGTGTGAGGATCCCTGTCAAGACAAACACAGGAATACTCAGGTACACATTGTTTTAGAAGAATAAAATGACTTTTCTGTTTCATTTATATTTAAAATGTAATTTATTTATGTGGTGGCACAGCTGAATTTTTAACATGCTATTACTCCATTCTTCAATGTCACATGATCCTCCAGAAATCATTCTAATATGCTGATTTGGTGCTCAAAAACCATTTTGTGTTGTTATCAATGTTAAAAACAGGGCTTTCTGTTTCCATCAGTGTTTTTCTGCCTCAACTCAGAACCGAACAATTAGGCTTAAGGGCCTCAGGCAGGTAAAAGAAGGTGCAATAAATGTTGTTTAAAACTCTAAAACTGTCGTATAAAAAAGAAACATTATATTTGTAACGTAATAATTACCTTGCAGCATCTCTAGTGCCAAGAGTGCAATACCTGACTGGAATTCTTTCTCTGTCTCTCCTCTGCACCAGGCTAATGTCTGGAGAGAAAAAAAACAACAAAGAGGAAATAACATATATAAACAGGCCAAGTCATGCCTTCTCAGGTGTCCTGTTTTGATATGAAGAGTCTAGGTGATTGTGAAGAGTGGAGATGTTTCCATGTTTATGTAGATGATGACATACCGTGCAGCTCAGGTTTGGACTTTTTATTCTTGTCCTCTACTAGCATGGTCGTTTTCCCTTCCTCTTCGTCATCATCTCCCATCTCATCATCCTCTCCTTCACTTATCAGACTCTGAGGTAAACAAATCAAATCATACACCAACTGCTGGCTGCACTGTGATTGTTTATATTTATTGTAACTGATTTATAACCTTTTATGTTCTTGGTTACTATTATTTACATTTTGCAACATCTTTCTTTTCTTTTGACTAAAGGTCTTTGCACGCCGAGTACGAAATTCTCGTCCGATATTTTCGCAAATTAAAAAATACGACTTCACGTTGTGTAAATTACGTTTACACACTGCCTCCGAAACTTCCGTCCGTCATAAAATTTTTTTGGATCAGGTTAGATTTTCTGCGTTTTCTCATCTGTAGCAAGCATTCTGATAGGAAATGATGACGCATATGAACATTTCGGTCTCAGTGTGCAAGAACCTTAAGTCATTTTTCCTCCATTGCTCACCATGTCGGCACTGGGCTGGTATTTGTGTAGCCAGGTGGTTTTGTACTGGACCAGTTTCTGTCCCCGGTAGCGCACCGAGGCCCAGCCACAGCCAGACTTCTTGGCCGGGTTCACCAGACGCTTGCAGTGTGTTGCCCAAGCGCTTGGAGAGTTAAAGATCTGCCCAGTCTCCACCCAACGAATCTTCCCATCATTCAAAAGATCTCCAACAAACGTTTTACCCTGTGGAGAGACAGACAGAGTCAATGTAATGTTAATGTAATGTTTTTTTTATGTAAATCGGTTTATTTCAAAACATCTTTATTTTAATTTAATTTTTTCTACTTTTCTACACTATTTTTTCTGTAAAAACATTTATACAGACCCCCCTCCACTCTCTTGGCCCATTTTTTACTAGCTTTGGGTGACCAGATTTTCATTAATTGGTGAACTAAGTGGTAATAGCCCTAATGATGTAATTTCTGGACAGTACCAGGTAGTGTATGGACAGAATGCCATCTCCAGGCTCCACAAGCCCGTCCTTTAAGAGGACTCTCAGTGTGATGCCTCTCCTGGTCAGGAGGGAGCCCCTCCCAGAGGAGGCCCTAAGGTCTGCATCTTCGGCCCCGCTCAACTCCTCATCCTCTTCATCCGCTCCTTCCTCGACCACCTGAGGAGATGAGGGTGGCTCAGAGCCTGAAGACAATGAACAGACAGAAATACTGAATTAATTCAGGCAAGAATACATCATGCATATTTATAATGCAATTTTAATATTAATGAGGTGAAGTCATATCTAAATCCTTGCAAAGAGAATAGACATCTATTCTTTTATTCAAGGAATTAAAAGAAAAATTCACATTGGTTGAATGGAAAATTGAATTTAGTTACATTTGACAGTTTTCGGTCTTTAGATCAAGTTTTCAAATGCAATCTCACAAACTTGTACATCGTAAAATTATAATGTCCTTTAAACAAAGTCTTTACTCGGGACTCTAGACTCGTATGTGGGGAAATATGTATTTTATTGTGGGACAAAAAGGTAAACATCAGGGAATCAGCGAGCGTCCGCTGCCATCTCCATCTCCATCTGATAAGCTTTTTTCGGAAATTGAAACAAAACGGTTCTGATAATGTGTCGAGAAACGGTTCGTCCTTACTGTGTTTTGTTCTCGCTCCTCTCCGCAACCCCGCGGCCTAGTAATTATTAATTTCAACCGCTTATTAAAAAATCACTAATTTCTTTATTCTCACCCATTTCGCGATAATCGTTGGAAACGCTTTGCCCTGAGACTGCTCCACAGACTGATGCGATGTCTTTATTCCGCCACTTCAGTTCAGTTCAGCGTTGTTAATGTAACACTTCTGTGCGGACACTCGCCACCAGGCTGTTATTCAAAAACATAAAATGAAGGCGTGTGTGCGTCTGCAGTCTAGTTTCCTTGTGTAGTGTTTCTTTAATGTCAATACCCCTCCCCTTTCTCCCTCCTACCCGTCCTTGTCATTTACTCCCCTTTATAAATTAGCGGTGTTTGTGGTGGTAGTCTCCAGCGCGGGGGGTGGATGTGTTTTGCATTGCTGTTACAACGGAAGCATTACTCGCGGAAATATTACACGGAAATTGGCAGCCATTGTTTGCCATTTTTCTGTTCATATCAGTTTAGATACAGTTTCTAATGGCCCTGGACCACGGTCAAATGAGCAGTCGACTGGGACCCAGCAGTGGACAGATGGTTTGTTTGGGGGGGATTATGCGTAAATAATATAGGATTTACGGTAATGAATGGAACGCAGTGTGTTATTCTCACCGCTAGATGTCATCAAAGAACGACGTATTATTCCAGCGCATACAGAAAAACTGAACTGTCAACAAATGTGACCCTGGACCACAAAACCAGTCATAAGGGTACATTTTTTTAAATTGAGATGTATACATTATCTGAAAGCTGAATAAATAAGCTTTTCATTGATGTATGGTTTGTTAGGATAAGACCATATTTGGCTGAGATGCAACTATTTTAATATCTGGAATTGAGGGTGCAAAAAAAAAATCGCCTTTAAAGCGGTCCAAATGAAGTTCTTAGCAATGTAATATGTACTAAATATACATATTACATTGCTAATATATATAAATATATCAAATATATATTTATGGTAGGAAATTTACAAAATATCTTCATGGAACATGAACTTTACTTAATATCCTAATGGTTTTTGGCATAAAAGATCTATATTTCATATATAACCTATAATCTTGACCCATACAATATATTGTTGGCTATTGCTATGGCAATAGCCCACCAAACCTGAAATGTTTAAAGGGGTCATATGATGCGATTACATTTTTTCCTTTCTCTTTGGAGTGTTACAAGCTCTTGGTGCATAAAGAAGATCTCTAAAGTTGCAAAGACTAAAGTCTCAAATCCAAAGAGATATTCTTTATAAAAGTTAAGAGTCAACCACGCCTACCTAAAACCGCTCGTTCTAACACGCCCCCCACATGTCTATGTCACTGTGTGGCGATTCAAAAGCGAGTTTTTTGGGCAGTGTAGAGTAGCACTTGTTGTTTGTCATTTCTCCGATCACAAATGCAGACATGGTTTTATGTTACGCTCCGGCCGGACAGGGCATCACAATATGGAAAGAGGCATAACATTTCCGTCACACGCTTGAGGTATTCGGCCAATCATAACGCACTGGATAGCTGGTCAATCAGAGCACACCTCGCTTTTTCAGACCGATGAGCTTTGTAAAAATCGACGCGTTTCAGAAAGGCGGGGCATAGAGGAGAAACAATAATGTAAAGTATGTTGAAAATAATGTGGTTTTTTTTTTTACCTTAAACCGCATAAACACATTTCATTACACAAAATAATGTTCTTTTTAGCAGCATCATATGACCTCTTTAAGATAAAAGAAAAAAAATCTGTTTAAAATATGCTATCCTAAATCAAACCTCAAACTGCTTCAGACACGCTAAACACATACTATATTTATTTCAAACAATATTATCATAACCCCTTAATGACATGTATCAGGTTTTCCAGAACAACCTCTGCGAATCTAATGGTAATCTACATACATTACTGTACAGTGACTTATATTTGACCTACTTTTGTCATTTTTGTAGCTTCTTTAAGGAAAAACATTGTGTTTCAGATGTCATGATTGTTGCATCAATTATGTAAATAATGGACAAGACCGTCTAAAGAAGAAGCCAGCAGTAACTGATTATATGGGTATATATATATATATATATATATATATATATGTGTGTGTGTGTGTGTGTGTGTGTGAGAGAGAGAGAGAGAGAGAAAAACAGTGATATACAAATTAATTGTAAATATATAAAATATAGCCTATTTGTTTCTATTTTACACACACACACACATGCGCAAAATACTATTATATAAAATTGTATGTGTGGGTGTGTTTTGTGTTATTACTATATTATAAATAAAGTGAATAATACCATTAAACATTATAATACATTTTATAAATTTACAAATGTAAATTGTTGTACATACTAATGCACATCTTTACCAGATTTACAACAGAATTGTGTGTGTGTGTGTGTGTGTGTGTGTGTGTGTGTGTGTGTATATATATATACACACACCCAATATAATACATCTGGTAAAGATGTGTATTAGTAAGTACAAAAATGTATATTTAAAGCATGTTGTTTAAATGCTGAAAATGTTGTTTAAATGCTTTAAGCATTTAAACAACATTTTCAGATACAGGGTGAGTGCTGTAAATATGTATGAGAAGTCTTGGGATAACCCCAGATTGCGAAACCCCTTGAGTTTCTGTAACAGTTACAATTGAAAGAATTACAATTTGTTGTTTTCAAAGCGTCCATTTATCGGAAGCGTTTTGGAAATGGGCGTTACTTTCAAAGGAGTATTTCCCCATATGCTTACGTCTACATGACCAAGGGGTGGATATTTGTGTGCTGCTGTCAGCTTTATGGTTCCTCACAATAGGCGGGACTTTTGTGCCTTCCGGCAACCCTCGAGAGCACCTGACTCACCTGTGTACAGGTAAGGAGTGGGGGAGGAGCATGACAGCACGTAGACCTCTTCAAATAGGCATTTGACGACGGCCGTGTTACCTCTAGTCCACAAGCTTTCTCTTCATCACCAACTTTTTATAAAGCTTTAGCACGTGAACTCTATTATGTAGGCTATTTGAACGTTTAATAACGCATGAAACGCGCAGGTGGACATTGAAGCGTCTTCTTTCAAACACTTGAACGGTTTTATAAGAAGTTTGCCGTTGACGGGAGTGTAACTTATGGCTGCAGCAAATCGCTTTAAACGAGTGAGATCTCAACTGCCATCATGCTATTACGAGGGCTTTCTGGAAAAGAAATCAATCAAAGACAAGGTGAGTCAGTGTGTTTATGTAGCCTACACGTACGATCCTAAAGAGGAATTCCAGCTGGATTATCTAAGGTGTACCCCAAAAACCTGGATCCAGTTTAGGGTTTAAAATGTTGTCAGCAGGGTTATTTTCTTCTACACCTGTACCTGTATCTTCATCATGTGTATAGTTTAAATGGTTTGGGTTGTTATACAAGTGCAAAAAGTAAAAAGCCTTTTCCTTTCGAAACGATACATGATCGGAGGCTTAAGTTTAATCAATTTGTGTAACCCATTTTGCCATTTTTCATTAGATGTTACCACTTAATTTGAAATAAGTCACTGGTTTGCATAAAAAGAATGAGCTCCGCTAGTTATGCAATTTACTGTGCTTCAGTTAGAGTTTAGCAGTGTGAACCATCTTATCATAACCATTGTTGTAATCTTCTACTATGTCACACATTACTTGTGTTACTGTAAATTTTTAATCCGCATTTATCAGTTTTTCTGTAGGATTATCCCTCTCTAAATGGCACAATCAACAGTCATTTGAATTCTTTCATGGTTAATCTTCAACATATAATATTTGGTGTCTTTAACTTCTTAAATATTGAAAATTATTTATATTTTTATATATGTATATATATATATATATATAGTTTTCTGTTGTACTTGGAAATATGCATCCTAAATTGCAATGACACATATTGTTTGATTTTTTTTTTAACCCATAATGCGACCCCCTGCCCTTTGTTGGAAATGTGCATTTTTAGCATTAACACAGCATGTTCTGTGAAATGCTTTACATTTCAGTGTGAGTAAATAGTAAATACACCAAATATAAAGATATGACCAGACACTATGTTCTATGAAATGCTTTACATTTCAATGCAAGTAAATAGTAAAGACAATAAAGATGTGACCAGTGATCCTGAAGAAAACAGGAGAGGTTTCCTGTGGCCATCAAAGCAGTGTTACGCAAGGGTCTGTCGCAACATGGAAACTCTTTTCCTACAAATGTGAAAATGTCAACAAAAAAAATGGTCTGGTGACATATTTGTCTGCAGATCCAACACTACCGATAAAAGATTTGCATTTGTTGAATATGTTTTTAGTTAAGATTTTCTTTCATTTAATATATCAGGTCTTAGCTTACATCCAGCTGGTAGAGGTCATCACCACTAACCCATTTGTGAACATTTGCGCTTTTATTTGTTCATTGGAGGGTAAATATTTTGCATTGTGACTTATGCTTTAATTTGACCATACACATTCCTGATAGTTTAGGATCATAACTAATATAAGATCATTTAATTTCATGTCAACTGGTTAAAATTACTATAAAACAACCATGCCTCTGGGTCAAGTCTTGTTTTTGAAGTGTTTATTATGAAGAAAATAATTTTCCATTGTATTCTTTATGCTTGTAATTCTTTAAAAAAAAATGCAGTTTGTGAAAACACTATATATCTACACAATATGGGATATTTTCAGTAGTTATTCATTATTATTATTATTATTATTATTTTCAGAAAATTTATTTATTTTCAATAAACATTTATTTTTCTTTGCACAGATGGGTCGTAAACTCTGGACCAGTTTATGTGGCAATTCACTCTTTTTCTACAATAGCACCAAAGACAGTGTTGTAAGTGATTTTTACAAGCTGCCTTTTCAATGTAATCTTACAACATAGCTGCTAGAAAATAATTTCAATGTGTGTGTGCATTTTCTAACATGTAGATTTGCATAAAGGTATTCAAATGCAAGCTTGCAGGCCTGAAAGCTGTTTGATTCTGTACTGTATATGTTTGTCTATATACCGATTATTAATGCATCAACTGTTTGCTTGTGCTTGTGAATACAGTATATAGAGAAGCTGGAGCTCTCTGATCTCGTCTCTGTATCAGATGACTGCTGTCGCGACCGAAACCTGGACGCTGCTAGATTCACTCTGCACATGAAAAATGAAGATATCAAAATGATTGTAAGGACTTCTCCCGTCTCTGATCCTTTTATGTAAAACGAACTCTAAAAAATAATCTTGACTTTGATTTCACTGCAGTACACTTACAGCTGTTTAACCCCCGAGTTATTGAAATCTGATAATGCACACAGTTACCCATGATGCTTTTTCCTCTGTTTTCTCAGGCCCCCAGCCTTGAGGCTCGAGAACTGTGGAAAGGCTTCATGCTCTCAGTTTCAAAGGTTAGTTGTGCTTCTGAAAAACACTTGAAGTGTATAATGAGGTCTAAAATCTGTTCAAAAATTTGTGAAAATTTTAAATTTCCCCCCATTTTTTCATGTAACAAAGTTTGAGGATTTTAAATATTATTGATATATTTAGAATTTTATCGAGGCCTATTTGCCAAGTAAACCCACTTTGCTAAAGTGAAATTCTAAAGACATCACTAGAAATATGAAGGTAAAATATTTAGAGGATGTCTCCTCATATGCATTTACACTACAACTATTAAATAACTAGTTATCAAATAACGCTGCGTTTGTTCAGACGAGGCACATTGACTGTGCCTTTTTTATGGCTTAAGTTTTATTCATGTATAAAGGCAGTTGTGTTTTTTTTACTAAGCATATTCCTTCACTCCATAAAACATAAATGTTTCAAGCTTTCATTAACTTTCATACAAGACAGTAAATTTGAGAAAATCATTTACAAAATAAATTCAAAAAGTTCTTGTAAAATTGCCAGAGCTGAAACAGTGCTCTTTCATTATGAATATGGTTTGCATGAACACACTGGTTGAGAACTAGTTTGTTCAGTAGCGTGTAATAATACTTGTCATTCCATTCTAGACGAAACTCGTAGTTTTGGTTCTCTCTTTTTCTGACTTAATGAATGCTGGTATTGTTTGTTTGTATTGATTTAAAGTTGAATATTTGACTGTTGAGACACACGTTCCCCACAGAGCAGGACAGCCAGAGTTTTGCAGCAAATAATTATGTTTATATAGTTTAATATAGGTTTAATAGGCCAAATTTATACTATTTTTATTTTTTCCTCTCAGCATTTGCTGAGACTGATAATGAGAATGGCGAGAAAAGTCTGCATTGTCCCAAAGTCCCTTCGCCTACTCCTCCAGTGCCACCCCCAAAACCAGGTAATGCATCTTCAATCATCTTAATGCGCAAATACATACTGTTAATGAACTTATATACAATTTTGAACATATTGTATTGACTTTAATTAAAGGCAGCGGCTATTTGCACTGTGTAAATAGCAATTAGATTCTATTTACACTAAGTGCAAATAGCATATTTTCTTAGCGATAGATGCTATTTACACTAAGTGAAAATAGCAGTATTTTTAACGATATGCTATTTACACTAATTGCAAATCGCTATAAATTCTATTTACACTGTTAAAACAGCAAGCTTCTCTGCTATTTATACTACTTATTGCAAATGGTAGCAATTATCTGCACCTCAGTATTGTAGTAGATTATAAAACAGTACGCAATAATAATGTATTGAGTGTAAATTATCATTTTAATTAAAATTATTAAATGGATTATATAAATAACCTTACGGGGACAATAAAGCCCTCCCCACACCTACCCTAACACTACACGATACTTTATTTTCAACTTTTTGATAATTTCCTTAATTTTTATTGAAAATAAATGCCTTTCCGATGCGATATGAGATTTGAAAAGGGAGAAAAAAAGTTCGGCAAAAGGTGGGTTCGAACTCGGGTCGATTGCGTCAAAAAGCACGCGCCTCAACAGCTAGCTATTGAAACTGGTGTGCGATGAGCGTTTTTTCTCAGTCTTGACCACAGTCTATGGTCTTGACTATCCCAATCAGACGTTGGTTGGCAGAGTTAGTGTAAATAGCCTCTGCCAAGAAGGCGGGCTATTTGCACTTAGTGTAAATAGACACTCCGTTAATTTAAACTGACAGCTCTGCTCTTAGAAGTAAATTAGACTGATGCCAGAGCTGAAACAGCTTTTTCACTATGAATGTGGTCTCTTTTGCATAACAAAACACGTTGGTTGAGATGCAGTATGTTTGATAGCGTGATCTAATACTCATTCCATTATTGTTTAAACTGGTGGATTTGTTTCTCTCTTTTTCCAATTTAATGAATGCTGGTATTGTTTGTCGATCGCCGGATCGACTTTCACCGTGGACGAAGCGGAGTCCAGCGTCACATGTGGTTGCCGCAGGCATCACAATATGGTAAGGGTACGTAACATTTCCGTCACACGCTTGAGGAATTCGGCCAATCACAACGCACTGGATAGCTGGCCAATCAGAGCACACCTTGCTTTTCAGACCGATGAGCTTTGTAAAAATCTACGCGTTTCAGAAAGGCGGGGCATAGAGGAGAAACAATAATGTACAGTATGTGGAAAATAATGTGTTTTTTAACCTTAAACCGCATAAACGCATTTCATTACACCAAATACACAAAATAATGTTCTTTTTAGCAGCATCATATGACCCCTTTAAAGTTAGACGATTGAGACGCACATTCTCCACAGAGCATGACAGACATTAGAGATTTACAGCAAGTAATAGAATATAACATAAATAAAATTATTTTTATTATTTCAATGCAAGGTAAGCAGTCTTAAGAGAAGCAATTGGCAACATCATGTGGGCCAGTTTAATAGATCTGATATATACTATTCATATTTTTTTTTTCTTTTTTAGCATTTGCTGAGACTAATAATGAAAATGGTGAGACAATTGTGCAATGTCCCAAAGTCCCTTCACCTACTCCTCCAGTGCCACCCCCAAAACCAGGTAATACATCTTTAAATCATCTTCAAGCACAAATACATCTAATGAACTTCTCTATCATTATAAACGTATTGCATTGAGTTTAATGAGTGTCTAACTTAAGCTGACAGCTCTACACTTAGAAGACATGAAATGTAGTGTAACTCTTTTGATTTGCATGATCAGTCCCAAACAATCAAAGATCCAGTTCCGAGCCAAACACCTACATCAATGTCTCAAGTGAGTCCTTATACACACTTTAGAATATCTGTAAATTGAGAGTTTTGCAGATGATTTACTTTGATTAGTTGTTTTAAATTGTGTTTCTAATGCATGTTGTTGATCCTCGATTACTGTATGTTTGTGTTTTGCAGATGCTGGAGAGTATGAGGTGGATCATGCAGCATGTTCTCCACCTCCTGTCCTGCCACGTCTTCCAGGTAACACCAACAGATAATGTCCTATATTTCTAATTAAATACATAATAATATATACAAAGCACAATATACATTTCCATTTAAAAGTTTAGGGTTGGTAAGGTTTTTGTAATGGAAAAAAAATTAATACTTTTATTCACACATTAGACATTAAATCGGTCAAAGATTTGGACAGCAAAGTTGTAAAATAGTTCTGTTTTAAATAAATGCTGTTCTTTTGAACTTTCTATTCACTGAAGAAAAAAAAACACACTGTTTCCACAAAAATATTAAACACGTTCTAACAACACTGATAATAAGAAATGTTTCTTGTGCACCAAATCAGCATATTTGAGTGATTTCTGAAGGATCATGTGACACTGAAGACTAGAGTAATCATGCTGGAAATTCAGCTTTGCCATCACAGGAGTACATTTTAAATGCATGAAAATAGAAAACACTTTATTTAAAATTGTAACAGTATTTCACAGTAGTTTCGTAATAGCACTGCTGTTTTTGCTGTGTTTTGATTAAATAAATGCAGCCTGAGTGAAAGAGGCTTTTTTCAAATACATAAAAAATCGTATCGATCCCAAAGTTTCAAATGCAAATATACAAATATATAAATTTCCTCTATGAAATGATACTGTGTCATTTGTTATGTTCTGTTAACACTTTACAGTAAGGTTCAGTTTAAGTATACGTCTGTTAATTATGTCTGGTTTGATATTAATATTAACTATAATTATATAAATTATATAATATATATATATATATATATATAATATATAATTTTAATTAATAATAATAAAAATATTGTTTATTACTGGATCATTCTGATGGTGGTATTTTGTTTTAGCAGGGCGATATTTGCCTCATCAGAATTCAATGCCTCCAGATCTAATCAGCAGTTCAGGTGAGTTCAGTTTGAATTGTTTTTGAGAGATTGTTGTCTGGGCTGAAATACTGATATCTTGAGATCCGAGATTGTTTGGGTGAGGGTGTTCCAATGATGCACTGCAAGTTTGACGTCTCTTTGGTGCTACTATACTACACACTTAAATGTCCACAAATAAATGTCTCAGTGTTGTGATCACTTCCCTAATGTTGTTTTTCAGATCTCTTGTCACTGCTTTTCATTGAAATTGTTAAAGGCATCTTAATGTTTTCTCTTTTAATGTAGATGTTGAAAGGAAACCTTTGGTACCTTCTGGCTACCCTAAAAAAAGTTCCCGAAGCAACAGCTTGTCAGGCATGCCTAACAATATTCCCAAGTGTCAGCAACAACATGTTGACATAAGTAAGAACAATTTTCTTGTTTTTGTGCCACTATTTCACTCTAAATCTTTTACTTTCAATTTGATATCTTATCTAACTTTTTTTTTTACTCTGACACAATGAATCAATCAATCCAATTCAGCCATGAATCAGATTGACTTGGTTCCGAGTTCAAATGTTTCACTGAAAAACTGTTGACTGAAAAGGAAGATTATTAACTACTATTGACTTAAATTGCAGTTTCTTACCCAAAACTACCAAATGACTTTAGAAACTTTGGAATATAGGGAGTATACTTTTATGAAAATTCACATGTTTTATGTCCTTTATTAAAACATGAAAGCTCCAGCATTATTCAAATTTATTTTGCATTCCAGCGAAACAGTCATACAGTTTTGGAAAAACGGATAAGACGACAGAATTTTCATTTTTGGGTGAACTATCCCTTTCAGAGAACAGCAATGTGGCAGAAAAATGGCTGTCTTCTGTCATCTGTAATATGTAATTGCAGCAGGCATACAAAAAAGTCAAGTTTGGTAAATATTTGCATCAAGAACACTGAAAAGTACCTTTCTGGGTGACAGATCATGAACATGGACACACACACACACATCATTGATCGTGCACAACCAAATGGTTTGTTAAACCTGCCTCCATCCTCTTCAGATGCTGGAACTGCTGAATGAATACATTCTATAAAAGGCATTTGACTTCTATGAATTAGCTTAAGATTATTGTGCTACTCTGATACTAACTGCAAGTTTAAAAAGTATACGGAAGCAGCTACTGTAGCAGAATTCCAGACATATAATTAAAACCATTCAGTGTGTAAATATAATACAGTTTCGTCTGAGATTTCAAACCATAACACCAACATGCTGCTGTTGCATTGAAATAACTGTTCAAATGTGGCTCAAATACTGTGATTCGAATGAACAAATGCTAAAAAAAAGCAACTTTTGGCCCTAGTGATATACACATGAACTCAAGGCTATTAAAGCTCTTTGCATGTTGAAATAGAGTAATACCCCATCATGTCTGAATTCAGGACACTGAAAGGCACAGGATCCGGATCAGTGAGCTAAAAGGAATGAGGAAAGGAATCTAGAGCAGCTCTCCCCTTGGGCTGGCAAGACATACTGATGATAGGAAGAGCCTCCAGGCTTGTGTAAGGGTTGCCAGGTGTTCTCCAAACCTGTGCGTACGTGTAGCAGTTCTAGAGTGAAGTTTGATTTAAGTAAGGCTGGCATTAGAGCTGCTTGTATTACTGTTTCGCTTCTGACCGCTCAGCACAATGATGGGTACCTGGAGGCCCGTCTGCACTGAGAAACTCCCATTCCACACCTACAGGGGACGAAAGAGAATCTCAACGTCACCGCCATCTTTATTTAAAAAACATTTTATCTGAAAGACACAGCGTCTCTCTGTCATGCTGCTTCAACACTAACTGCGGTTACTGAAACCACGCCGTCTTTCTTTGCGTGAACATTTGGGCGGCATTATGCTAATATTTCCACATAGTGAGGTAGATATGTGGGGGCGTGTTAGAACGAGCCGTTTTAGGGGGGCGTGGCAGAGTCTTAACTTTTATAAAGAATATCTCTTTGGTTTTGAGACTTTAGTCTTTGCAACGTCAGGGATCTTATCTATGCACAATCAGCTTGTAACACTCCAAAGAGAAAGGAAAACTTGAAATCGCATCATATGACCCCTTTAATTATTTTTGTGGTGAAATGTTGTGTATAAGTGGTTTGACTGCACCGTTTCCCTTAAATGTTCGTCTAGTTTGAATTTGCCGCTTGCTCGCAACTGCTGTCTTCACGGAAGCTATGAAGTATTTCGAAATATTTCAACTCAAATCAATATTTCGCGTCTAATTATTTACTTATGTGGCAAGTAGCCGTGTAATAAGCGGTTGTTATCTCAGAATAAACCCCGACAGGGTGATCAGGACCCCGACGCGAAGCTTACTTAAACACTGCGTCGTCAGTGTTGGTATTGTGTCAGACATTTGCACTTAACATTATATGAAAATCAAGCTCAAATGGAGTTAACAAGTTTTTTGACCAGCGAATGACGGAGATCTGTGTTTTGTCTGTCAATAGAACGGCAAGTGCATCGCATTATATGCTTTCATCAACTTTTACAGGTTATATGACGTTTATTGTGGCTATATGGGTGCTTAGTTTTTCTTGTTGTTTAATACACTTGGCCAAAATCTCATGATATAAATGATGAAGCGCGATATGCACAGGATAATTAAAATGTACAAAAAGTATATTGGCTACAACTAGATGGCAAATAGTTTGAGAATCCAATGGCGTTACGGAGTTTTATTATTAGTTAAATATTTGTAAAAACCCTCTAATTTTAAATAATAAGGAAATATAATAAGAGATATTACATTTGGATAAATTTTCATGGCACACCTGACTGGGCTAAGGTATGGCAACTGCCATACTCTGCCATACAGAAACGCCGCCGCCCCTGCTCTATACCCAGCTAACAATTTTTGGTTCCCAGAACGTTCCTGGAACGTTAGTTTTTGGTTCCCAGAACGTTAATCTAACATTCCCATAACGTTAGTTTTTGGTTCCCAGAACGTTAATCTAACATTCCCATAACGTTGACACTGAAAGGCACAGGATCCGGATCAGTGAGCTAAAAGGAATGAGGAAAGGAATCTAGAGCAGCTCTCCCCTTGGGCTGGCAAGACATACTGATGATAGGAAGAGCCTCCAGGCTTGTGTAAGGGTTGCCAGGTGTTCTCCAAACCTGTGCGTACGTGTAGCAGTTCTAGAGTGAAGTTTGATTTAAGTAAGGCTGGCATTAGAGCTGCTTGTATTACTGTTTCGCTTCTGACCGCTCAGCACAATGATGGGTACCTGGAGGCCCGTCTGCACTGAGAAACTCCCATTCCACACCTACAGGGGACGAAAGAGAATCTCAACGTCACCGCCATCTTTATTTAAAAAACATTTTATCTGAAAGACACAGCGTCTCTCTGTCATGCTGCTTCAACACTAACTGCGGTTACTGAAACCACGCCGTCTTTCTTTGCGTGAACATTTGGGCGGCATTATGCTAATATTTCCACATAGTGAGGTAGATATGTGGGGGCGTGTTAGAACGAGCCGTTTTAGGGGGGCGTGGCAGAGTCTTAACTTTTATAAAGAATATCTCTTTGGTTTTGAGACTTTAGTCTTTGCAACGTCAGGGATCTTATCTATGCACAATCAGCTTGTAACACTCCAAAGAGAAAGGAAAACTTGAAATCGCATCATATGACCCCTTTAATTATTTTTGTGGTGAAATGTTGTGTATAAGTGGTTTGACTGCACCGTTTCCCTTAAATGTTCGTCTAGTTTGAATTTGCCGCTTGCTCGCAACTGCTGTCTTCACGGAAGCTATGAAGTATTTCGAAATATTTCAACTCAAATCAATATTTCGCGTCTAATTATTTACTTATGTGGCAAGTAGCCGTGTAATAAGCGGTTGTTATCTCAGAATAAACCCCGACAGGGTGATCAGGACCCCGACGCGAAGCTTACTTAAACACTAGTGTTGGTGTGTTGGTATTGTGTCAGACATTTGCACTTAACATTATATGAAAATCAAGCTCAAATGGAGTTAACAAGTCAGCGAATGATCTGTGTTTTGTCTGTCAATAGAACGGCAAGTGCATCGCATTATATGCTTTCATCAACTTTTACAGGTTATATGACGTTTATTGTGGCTATATGGGTGCTTAGTTTTTCTTGTTGTTTAATACACTTGGCCAAAATCTCATGATATAAATGATGAAGCGCGATATGCACAGGATAATTAAAATGTACAAAAAGTATATTGGCTACAACTAGATGGCAAATAGTTTGAGAATCCAATGGCGTTACGGAGTTTTATTATTAGTTAAATATTTGTAAAAACCCTCTAATTTTAAATAATAAGGAAATATAATAAGAGATATTACATTTGGATAAATTTTCATGGCACACCTGACTGGGCTAAGGTATGGCAACTGCCATACTCTGCCATACAGAAACGCCGCCGCCCCTGCTCTATACCCAGCTAACAATTTTTGGTTCCCAGAACGTTCCTGGAACGTTAGTTTTTGGTTCCCAGAACGTTAATCTAACATTCCCATAACGTTAGTTTTTGGTTCCCAGAACGTTAATCTAACATTCCCATAACGTTAGTTTTTGGTTCCCAGTTGGTTAATCTAACATTCCCATAACGTTAGTTTTTGGTTCCCAGAACGTTAATCTAACATTCCCATAACGTTAGTTTTTGGTTCCCAGAACGTTAATCTAACGTTCCCCTAACGTTAGTTTTTGGAACGTTAATCTAACGTTAGTTTTTGGTTCCCAGAACGTTAATCTAACATTCCCATAGCGTTAGTTTTTGCGATATTTAACGCGCATCTTATCAGTAAAGCCGGTTCTGTAATCAGCGGTAAATCTCCATCACCTGCGTGCTTTCACATTGAGCAGCATTAACTACAAAGAGCCGTTGTTCACTGACGAGCAGCGCAAAAAATTGTGCGAATATGAATGTGGTTTTGCGCAACAGAACCGGCTTTACTGATAAGATGCGCGTTAAATATCGCATGCGATTTATCGTGCAGCCCTAGTTTTTGGTTACCAGAACGTTATTATAACGTTCCCCTAACCTCTTTACTCCAATATGATGACCCTGCTGTACGTCAGTAATCATCCAGCACACTCGTGACCCAGGATAGTAGCATGGAAATGATCTGTATGGACGCCTAATCACTATTATAAAAACCACATCTTGTTTTTATCTATTGTTTAAGTAATAATCTGAGCACATCAACCATCATATGTAAAATTAAATCAGATTAAATCTGTCCATTAATATGTAAGATTACTGAGTACTTAGATTTTACATTTCTTCAGCACCAAATAAAAATGACTTCAACACAATGTATGGTTCATAAAATATGACATTTATTCACATATATATATATATATATATATATATATATATATATATTAAAAGAATACTTGACTTAAAGGGGTCATATGATGCGATTTCATTTTTTCCAATCTCTTTGGAGTGTTAAAAGCTCTTGGTGCATAAAGAAAATCTGTAAATTTGCAAAGACTATCGTCTCAAATCCAACGAGATATTCTTTATAAAAGTTAAGAGTCAGCCATGCGTACCTAAAACGGCTCGTTCTAACACGCCCC
>NW_015505254.1:464729-467416 GCF_001515645.1 Sinocyclocheilus grahami | reverse complement strand
ATGTTCACGCAAAGAAAGAAGGCCTAACTTTTATTCTCGCTGTAGAATTGTTTCCACTGCCGCCATGTCCTGAAGACGCTCTGTGCTTCGTTGTGAAAGCGAAATTACTTTGTTTGGTCTTCCAAAAGAGGACGATATCCGCTTCGTCATGCCTGGAGCTGATCCGTGCTGGTCGCTGAGGAAATACATCAACTTAGTGCTGTGGATCGCCGGATCGGCTTTCACTGTTTTCACCGCTCCTTTGCCGGGACTGCCGTTCTCGACCCCGCCACCTCAGCTCACTCTTGCCCGGATTTAGCTCACGCTAAGCCGGGGCTTTCGCTCACGCTAGGCCGCTGTGTTTTTCGTTGTGAAAGCGAAACTACTTTGTTTGGTCTTCCAAAAGCAATGCAACGCAACGCGTAAAAATACAGTATAAGTCATTATAATCAGTAATTATGTCCCCACTGGATGCAACAAATGCCTCGTTTGTAATGGGTTTTAATGTTTTTGTGTCGTCGCTCCGGCCGGACACGGCATCAACAGTATGTGAGGGGTGTAACATTTCCGTCTCACGCTTGAGGTATTCGGCCAATCACAATGCACTGGATAGCTGGCCAATCACAGCACACCTCGCTTTTTCAGACCGATGAGCTTTGTAAAAATCGACGCGTTTCAAAAAGGCGGGGCATAGAGGAGAAACAATAATGTACAGTATGTGGAAAATAATGTGTTTTTTTTAACTTTAAACAGCATAAACACATTTCATTACACCAAATACACAAAATAATGTTCTTTTTAGCAACATCATATGACCCCTTTAAAGTAGGATATTAGTACATTCATTTCTTACCACTGAAGTGTAGGACCTTCTTTTAATCCGTAAACAAAAACCTCTCACTTAACATCATGTTCTCTTCAGTTAGGCATTTTAAATCCCTCCGGAATCATATTTACTCTCATAAATATATTAATTTCAAGTAATCATTCATTAATGAAATCGATAAACGAGCGAGTCAATCAGCCAGTAAAATGAAAAATGACCGTTAATTTTTTAATTCTGCGAGCGCGCGGCTCTCTGTGAAAGCGACAAGTGATAAAACAAACCCACGAATTTATGATTTCTTATAGCTTAACCCTGGCTTAATATTATAATTTAAATCGCGTTTTGATTGATCTAATTCTGTATTTTAATAAATGCTGCATTAAACGAATTTCAGGGCTCTGTATAGGTCATAACACATTAACATCTGCAACATTTTCATTGGAAACATAGTTTTACAGGGTTATAAAAATAACCTGAGAATAACCATAAGGGAATGTTCTGTATAGTTACTGTTAGGCTATTTTTAAAATAACCACCCTGCAACGGTCTGGGAACGTTATTTTATGGTTGCAAAAAAATAACCTAAAAATAACCACTAGGGAACATTCTCTATAAGTTATTTTTAGGTTATTTTAAAAAATAACCACCCTGCAACATTCTGGGAACATTATTTTATGGTTACAAAAAATATATCCTAAAAAGAACGTTCCCCCAACGTTAGTATTTGGTTCCCAAAAAAATAACCAAACGGGAACCAAAAACTAACGTTAGGGGAACGTTCTGTGTTTGCTGGGTAGGTACTCATGATTAAAATGAGATTGGGTGAAATTGTGTGTGTGTTATGTCCCCTTTAAAAACTTACAAGGTGGTACTACTGATGTATTTTGTTATAGAATAAAACGGGAAAATATAGCAAGCTTGTGGTAACCACAAAACTTATTTCAGGCTTTTAGCCAAAAAGGTTTTCCAGTTTTGGCCTACAAAAAAGCTCAATATATTTTAGTCACATCACTGTCAAAATAAAAGTCCCACTTCTGACATTTATCACCCAAATAGAAAAACTTATCAATCAGTAAGGTAGATTGTGTGTTAGTCTAGTTTATGCTTGAAACTTTGTACTGTGTAAGTAAATGAATAAATTTAGACTTTTCTTGTACATTTTATTTTTAAAATTTTTAATATGTTAGTTAGAAGTTGTGTTGCATTTGAAGCACCGCTCTTACATATCTTACTTACACATATCCAGACAAACATGTTGTGACTTGCGGTTTTTTTTGGCAGCATCTTGTTCCATGACCATGCATTTTTATGATGGTGTCAACTCGAGTTAAAAATAGACCTGCATTCTGTTCTATTCCATTGTGCACTCCATCTAGATGCTTTTGAATGAAAGAATGCATCTTACGCAAAGGACTCGTAAGATGTCTCTGTAGAAAATTATAGCCATCTAGCATGTTCAAAATATCCCTAATTTATGTGTGATTTAATTGTTAAATATAAAGTGAGCTGTATTATATCTTACCATAAAGGCTGGTATAACAGGCTGCTGGAACTTGGTTCTGAAGGTATGAAGGAGAGTTTTGGTTCTTGAGTTGTAAAAAGACAATGTGCCTGAAAGGGAAGAGGAAAAACAAGAACAAACTAGTTAACGAGTAACTAATTAGTGGTTGACCGATATGCATTTTTTTGATGGCCGATGCCAACATCTTAAAGGGGTCATATGATGTGATTTAAATTTTTCCTTTCTCTTTGAAGTGTTACAAGCTCTTGGTGCATAAAGAAGATCTGTAAAGTTGCAAAGACTAAAGTCTCAAATCCAAAGAGATATTCTTTATAAAAGTTAAGAGTCAGCCACGCCTACCTAAAACGGCTTGTTCTAACA